>NC_063044.1:52850940-52990940 GCF_018812025.1 Megalobrama amblycephala | reverse complement strand
AAAATAAAAAAATGCAATAAAAATGTTCAATCTTATAATATTTATAGAAGTGTCTCTAGGGATTTAGTGAGTGTGTTGGTAGTTCTGTCCCGTTGGAGGCTCTTTCCTGGTGACAGGACCTCACGTACCTGGCAGCCAGGTTTGAGCTTGCTGGGATTTCTCCTAGCAGGTATGGGAGTTTTTCCATATTTGATCTCTGATGAAAGTCTTTGTGGTGGGTTGTGAAATGGGGATAGAAAGCGTCCCTAATTTGTGCATATTTAGGGCAGGATGTCAGAAAGTGCAGTTCTGTTTCCACTTCATTCTCTGTGCAGTGGGGACACAGCCGGTCTTCCTTTGGTAGCCAGGTCTGTCTGTGTCTGCCTGTCTCTATGGTGAGATTGTGTTCACTGAGTCTGTACATGCTCAGGACTTTTCTCATTTTAGGGTCACTCACTGTACTGAGGTATCCTGCCAATTCATATTCTCTGTTTAGGGCCAAATAGCATTCCGATTTACTTTGTAGGGCTGTTGCGTCTGTCCAATGATTTAGGTATTTTTCTTTTTGTGTTTTAATTATTTGGTTTGGTCTGGCTAAGTTTTTATTTTCAGTCAGACATGTTGTTGTTTGTGTAGTCAACTCTAAGACCAATTGGCCGAGGGCGTTTCTTCCTGGTGTCAGCTCTTGGTAGTTCAGGGCTTTGTGATGGAGGGTCTGTTTATCACTAATTTTTTAGGTGGGCATGGAATTTAATGGCCCTTTTTTGAATTGTGATTATAAGTGGGTATAATCCTAATTCTGCTCTGCAGGCATTATTTGGGGTTTTGTGCTGTACTCGGAGCAAAACTTTGCATAGTTCAGTCTGTAAAGTCTCTATTGGGTGTTTGTCCCATTTAGTGAAGTCTTGGTTTGTGAGTGGACCCCACACTTCACATCCATAGAGCGCGATGGGCTCTATTACTGATTTGATTATTTTTATCCAGATTCTGATTGGGATGTCAATTTTAATATTTCTCTTAATAGCGTAAAAAGCTCTCCGTGCCTTGTCTTTCAGGTCGTTAACAGCTTTATTAAAGTTCCCTGTGTTACTAATATTTATGCCAAGGTAAGTGTAGTTTTGCGTGTGCTCAAGGAGCATGTTGTCTAATTTAAAACTATGATGTTGGTCTTGGCAGCTGGGTCTTTTTCGGAAAATCATTATTTTTGTCTTTTTGGGGTTAACTGACAGGGCCCATGACTGACAGAAGTTGTGAGGGAGGTCTAGATGCTGCTGTAGACCCTCTTTAGTGGGAGACAGCAGCACCAGATCATCAGCAAACAGGAGACATTTGACTTCAGTGTCTAGTAGAGTAAGACCAGGTGCTGTAGACTGATCCAGAGCCCTGTCTGTCTGTCTAGATAGATAGATAGATAGATAGATAGATAGACAGACAGATGGATAGACAGACAGACAGACAGATAGACAGATGATGGATGGACGGACGGACGGACTGTCTGCCTGTCTCTCTGTCTATCTATCTATCTGTCTGTCTATCCATCTGTCTGTCTATCTCTCTGTCTGTCTGTCTAGATAGATAGATAGATAGATAGATAGACAGACAGATGGATAGACAGACAGACAGACAGACAGATAGATAGATAGACAGACAGACAGACAGACAGATAGATAGATAGATAGATAGATAGATAGATAGATAGATAGATAGATAGACTGATATACTGATAGACAGACAGACTGTGTTGAATGCTTTTCTCTACTCGTTTAACAGAAAATTTCCAATAACAGATCAATGCATGTTTCGGTCACCACAGGGGACACAATAACTCAGATTGCAGCTCAGTGTTTTGATTTTGTATTGTGATCTCCGACTTGTCTTGTGATTGCTGATTTCGACACATCTGAGCAAAGTTTGAGACGTTGTTGAGATTTAATGATGTTTAATGTTCAAGACCGTTCTACCATAAAGACTCAGAAGGCAGATGAACATTTATATGGTGTTTATTCCATTACGTATGAACAGATAGTAGTGCGCTACAATGATTCATGTTTAGTTGTGTAAGTGTTTTGGCGTGGGCCCCGTCCTTTGTCCAAATCCTGGGGATGCAGATTCGCATGATCCTGCCTGTAGATAAAGGCAGGGGTGGAGCCTCCCCCCAATGGATGGACAGGGACAACCTGGTGGTGGTGGGGAGGATGGAGGGGAATGTCAGCATCATCAACTGCGAATGTGAAACAGAGAATTCAGTGCTTATAACCGGCCAATCAGTGCTCTTGTTTCTGCTTGCGTCACTTCCACACACAGACGCTGTGACTGTTTTAGTTCACTGACCTCTCATGTTCAGTTTAACAGCTCGTTATCAATAACAGATCGATTCATGTTTCAGTCACACAGAGCATCCGCGGTATGAGCCCGTCGTCATCTGACTGAGTGTTTTCCCACAGCGAGTCTCGGAGAGGAACGCAGCTGTTTGGGTGGGAAGTCTGAAAACGGCAGCATATGTTGTGTTACTTACTTAAACGTCTCCATAAACAAACACAGCAAGTACAAGCGCACAGATGTTTCTCATTGCTGCAGTCCATTCACACTGCAAAAATATTCTTACTCGTTATATTTGTCTTGTTTTTCAGTAAAATATCTAAACATTCTTAAGTCAAGTAAGAAGCAGAATGACACAGATACTGTAAGACTTCCTCAGGAATCAAACCTGTCTGCTGGCATAATGTCAGATGTCTTTATACATTCACAGGAAACTGAGTGCCTCCATTCTCCAGAGCCAGAGAGGTAGATGGGATACATGATCACATGACAAAACCCAGCAGGAAGAGCGAAGCACATGCCCAGAAACGTGTGTGTGTTTTGGCAAAGAATGGCACACACTCACATCTGGATACCTGTTGTTACTGGAACCTGTTGGTATGAGAACTGTACATCACATTCACGACATTTATTGATTTTATCCACAGTGAGGAACACAACAAGTGATTCATCTATAGAAGAACATGAATGAACATGAGACATGCTGAAGCTTCAGCCATCGTTCAGATAGAACAAGCTGGAATTGAGAGGGATTGAAGGATATTGAGATCAGGGGTGAAGGAATAGTGAAACTGATCAGCATTACTGTAGTTACCACATGCTTTTCCTGCAGAATATGTAAAAAATGTTGTTGATTTTTAAAATGTTTACAAAGCATGTTTTATCATGGTACCATGTCCAACATATCAAAAATATCCAAACTCATCAAATATTTCATGTTAAAAAAGTGTATTCCCTTTATTTATTTTTATTCCATCCTTCCATCGTTCTGTCGTTCCATCTATCATCCATCCACTGTTCTGTCATTTATCCATCCATCTGTCCATCCATCTTTCTGTTTTTTTTGTCCGTCCATCCATCCATCCATCCATCCAGCATTCTGACGTTCCATCCATCCAGCATTGCATCCATCCATTGTTCTGTCGTTTCATCCATCCATCCAGCGTTTTGTCATTCCATCAACCTATCCATCCATCCATCCATTCATCTTTCTGTCGTCCATCCACCCATGTATCCGTTGTTCCATTCATCATTCCACCCATCCAGCGTTCTTTCATCCCATCAACCCATCCATACATCAATCCCATCCATCATTCTGTCATTCCATCCATCCATCATCCATCATTCTGTCATTCCATCCCTCCATCATCCATCTATCAATCCACCATCCATTATCCCATCATCCATCCATCCATCCATCCATCCATCATCCCATCATCCATCCATTGTTCTGTCATTCCATCCATTGTTCTATTGTTCCATCCATCCTCCCATCCATCATCCCATCATCCATCCATCCATCCATCTATCCATGTATCACTACATCCATCATCCCATCATCCATCCATCATTCTGTCATTCCATCCATCCATCAATCATCCATGTATCAATCCATCCATCATCCATCATTCTGTCATTCCATCCCTCCATCATCCATCTATCAATCCACCATCCATCATCCCATCATCCATCCATCCATCCATCCATCCATCATCCCATCATCCTTCCATTGTTCTGTCATTCCATCCATCCATTGTTCTGTTGTTCCATCCATCCATCCATCCATCATCCCATCATCCATCCATTGTTCTGTCATTCCATCCATCCATTGTTCTGTTGTTCCATCCATCCTCCCATCCATCCATCATTCTGTCGTTCCATCATCCATCCATCCATCCATCCATCCATCTATCCATGTATCACTACATCCATCATCCCATCATCCATCCATCATTCTGTCATTCCATCCATCCATCAATCATCCATGTATCAATCCATCCATCATCCCATCATTCATCCATCGTTCTGTCATTCCATCTATCCATCCATCCATGTATCAATCAATCATCATCCCATCATCCATCCATCATTCTGTCATTCCATCCATCCATCCATCCATCCATGTATCAATCCATCCATCATCCCATCATCTGTCCATCATTCTGTCATTCCATCCAGCCATCCATTGTTGTCATTCCATCCTCCCATCAATCCATCCATCCATCCATCCATCCATCCATCCATCGTTCTGTCATTCCATCCATCCATCCATCCATGTATCAATCCATCCATCATCCCATAATCCATCCATCATTCTGTCTTTCCATCCATCCATCCATCCATGTATCAATCCATCCATCCATGTATCAATCCATCCATCATCCCATCATCCATCCATCGTTCTGTCATTCCATCCATCCATCCATCCATCATTCTGTCATTCCATCATCCATCCATCAATCCATCCATCATCCCATCATCCATCCATCGTTCTGTCATTCCATCCATCCATCCATCCATCCATGTATCAATCCATCCATCATCCCATCATCCATCCATCGTTCTGTCATTCCATCTATCCATCCATCCATCCATGTATCAATCAATCAACATCCCATCATCCACCTGTCATTCTGTCATTCCATCCATCCATCCATGTATCAATCCATCCATCATCCCATCATCCATCCATCGTTCTGTCATTCCATCCATCCATCCATCCATCCATCATTCTGTCATTCCATCCATCCATCCATCCATGTATCAATCCATCCATCATCCCATCATCCATCCATCGTTCTGTCATTCCATCCATCCATCCATCCATGTATCAATCCATCCATCATCCCATAATCTATCCATCATTCTGTCATTCCATCCATCCATCAATCATCCATGTATCAATCCATCCATCATCCCATCATCCATCCATCGTTCTGTCATTCCATCTATCCATCCATCCATGTATCAATCAATCATCATCCCATCATCCACCCATCATTCTGTCATTCCATCCATCCATCCATCCATCCATCCATGTATCAATCCATCCATCATCCCATCATCCATCCATCGTTCTGTCATTCCATCCATCCATGTATCAATCCATCCATCATCCCATCATCTGTCCATCATTCAGTCATTCCATCCAGCCATCCATTGTTGTCATTCCATCCATCCATCCATCCATCCATCCATCCATCCATCCATCCATCCATCCATCCATCCATCCATCCATCCATCCATCCATCCATCCATCCATCCATCCATCCATCCATCCATCCATCCATCCATCGTTATGTCGTTTTATCCATCCACATGCATCTGTTGTTCCATTCATCCATCCATCATCTTGTTATTCTGTCATTCCATCCAAACATTCATCCATCCATTGTTCTGTGGTTCCATCCATCCATCTGTTTATCCCATTCATCCATTCATCCATTGAATCTTGCATCTTGAATTCGGGCTCATTTCTTTGTAGTCTTGTGAACTATGGCATTGATTGTGTGTTAAGGAGAAACCCAGAGTCCGTGTGTAATTATCTGCTCAGACTGACCTGAATGGAGTCCTAATTAACGGAGACACACTTGAGCTCGTTTCTCTTTCCGTTTCAAGCATCTTGCCATGTTCATTCATCTCTCTGCCTTTATCACAAACAGATGCCGTTTATGTAAGACACTATTATTCTGCAGCAGCTCATAACAAGGTCATTGTATAGGGCTGAGATCAGGCCACGAACATGACATATGACTGATATAGAGAGAAATATTACTGTGGGACTGAAGTCAGACCAGAATCAGCTGCTGCTGATACTACTGTATCTGACCCAAAATTCAAGAATTATTTCATTTGAATAAGATTTGGAGGGGACAATTCATCATCACAGCTCAATGAGTAATTAATATGAGCAAAACACATTAATGCTAATTAGAAAAGCGTGAGAATAGTGCTGCGACTGCAATTATTTTCTTTTTTTCCTTTGAATTTGTTAACACCGAATGCACTGAATGTTCTGAAAGGGAAAACACATTTACAGTATAGAAGCAAACTGAGGCGTTGCATGCTAATGTATGACTGTTGTTTTCTGCAGTGGTTTGGAACATTACACTATCAGATTTGACCATGAAACAGCACTGTCGTGACATCCAAACTCCAAACCATGAAGTTTGGCACAGAGTAGCTACAATTAACTTTAAAGCTAATCAATTCATGACGTCTTGATGACGTTCACACCTGTTCTTGATTTACTGTATGATAAATGAAGGTTTATCTCTCAATGAACTGTGAACTGAACAAACAAACACTAGCAGATAACAAAAGTTCATGTTAAAGTCATCAGCTGAGATAAACGTAGATATTCACTGGCAGTTATCAAGCCTATGTTCAAATGTGTTGATCACGGTCAGAACTTAACCAGAACTCAAGGGCAAAAAAAAAAAATATATATATATATATATATATATATATATATATATATATATATATATATATATATATATATATATGTAATGTGGGAGGCTTGCTGATGACAGCATATCCGTGAATATTTTTTTTAATCAACAACAATATTTTCATTTTAAATGTGAAGGAAAGTGGTTGTTTTGGGAGATCTAACTGTTCACCCTTATTCAACATTTTAATTTTAGTTTAAATATTGCTGTGTTGTGATTAATTATATTTTACATGTACGAATATCCCATGCAACCTCTAAATTAAATTGAGTATTAGCAAATGAATCCAAAAATGAAAATATTCAAAGAATTAGGAAAATGCTGGTGCATGTCATGATTCAGGACACGTCAGCACTCTCTTGAATAATCCAGTAAAATAAATATTTTTATTATTAAATGTCTTTTCCATAAGATTTTTCTTTTGTTAATTGATTGATTGATTCATAAATTTTTATGCACAAACTTGCATGCAACCACTCAGTTAAACTGATCTCCTACATCTGCATGTATAATAATTAATAGACAAGCTGCTGAATGTCATACTTCACAGGATATGTCAACTTCCAAAGTATTTATTTATTTATTTAATTATAGTAGGCTATTCCCTTGCCTTTTTATTGCAATTCATTTGACGTATTTGACACTGTGAATTGCTGACCTTATCTTTTCTTTGTGCTGGTGCACTGTAAAAATAAAAAAAATAAAATTGATAAGGCCTGATGTGAGCCAAAGTTATCAGTTTGCGTGTGTATAAAGACTGATTAAATTGGTTTGATTGCTTATGTTCACTGATATGAAAATATAACAAATGGTATATTCACTTCTAAATTTTACTCGTCTTTGAAACATGTTCAGATCAGCTTCTTTTCTCTGGAAACGTTGATGTGTATACTTTGATTATTAAATCTAATGTCGTTTCAGAGTTATTTGTTTGTGTCCGATGATCCTCATATGCTGAAAATATGTTATTATTATTAGGCTATTATTTTTTTTACAGTGTGCTCTCATCCGTTGTCTCCGGAGCTCGTGGGTCATACAGCAGGCCTCCAACCGTCTTTCATTAACAGATTATACCGCTTCAGGCCCGTTGACGGTAAACCAGCTCTAATGAAACACAGTGGGTGTAAAAAACAGCGTTGCTTTAAACCCGGTTACATCTGTCGCTTTCTCGTCTCTTTGTGAGCTGAACACACTGCTTCTCATTGAAAAGGACAGTAATGGGGAACTAATCAAACCTTGGTATCGGCCCTGATGAAAGACTCATTTTCTCTGCATGCCGTCTATCCTGATCTGTTTTCTTCTCGATAGGGAATATTTCTGAGTGCACATATCGCCATGGCAACTTTGTAATGAGACGTGATCTTGTGTGAATGAGTCTGCTGGGAGATTGAGATTGTATTGTGTGTGTGTGTGTGTGTGTGTGTGTGTGTGCAACGAGACAGAAAGTAGATATTCACAAGCAGCGGACAGCTTAACCGTGGCAACCAACACCTGACATGTCCAGTTTTGACACTCCTGTACCGTTTGTGTGTGAGTGACAGTGGTGATGTGATGTGTGTGTGTGTGAGAGAGAGAGAGAGAGAGAGAGAGAGAGAGAAAGAGAATATGTTTGGGTCACATTTCACCCCAAAATAAATTAATACTGCGTTTACACCCAGCAAACATTTGGACGTTTTATGACCATTGAAAAGTATGTCCCGTCACTGTTGCAAAATAATTCCAGTTCGAATTGGTTAGATTTTTTTTAAGGAAATGAAAAGGATTTCTATATATTATTCACTCAATAGGCTATGAAAGCGATATGAATTCAGCACAAAAAATGTATAATAAAAATGCAGCAGTGTATTCTATGGTTGGTTGCGCAATCGACTTTTGTGATTGGCCAAAATAGTTGCAGGTTGCAACCAATGCTTCTCTATCGGCGCGGGTACACTGTTGTCGAAAAATGACGGCTCTGTGGGTGGAAACATACAGATTAAGGGGCAGTAATATTATAATAAGATCCCCTACCTACGTCACTAGGGGAGCGAAATCTGAGTGGATCATTTTTTCACATGCTTGCAGAGAAAGGCTTGCCAAAACAAAGAAAGTGGGTTGTCCTTTTTCACATTTTCTGGGTTGGTAGATGCACCGGGACCCGATTATAGCACTTAAACACAGGAAAAGTCATATTTTCATGATATGTCCCCTTTAGTTATTAGTTATCATTCTGGACAATTGTTGAAATGTAAATGTGGGTGGTTATAAGTTAACGAGCTCGTGTTTAAGTAATTTTTGCACTTTTGTTTCTAAATGTTCAAGTAAGTCGCATTAAACTCTTTTACTTACAAACAGAGCAAGAAAAGTCCTTTTTTCACTCAGAATGCTGCTCGCCTCCCGTCCGTGAGCGTGTGGTGTTTCACACCTCCCCGTCTCTCCTCTCACATCTCTCTTTTCTCACAGAGCTGGGAAAACTCACAGCGCTCATGGGCCCAATTCACTTTTTGAGAGCTCTCAAAATCCTCTCGCTGTTGTGAAGGAACAAGACGTTCACGAACACCCAGATCATTTTATCTTAATAATCAATTATCACCGTGATGTGTGGGATTGATTTGTAGTTACAGAAAGAAATAACAGAGTGTGCTATAATGGCATTAGCGAAAAGTAGTAAGCTGACATTTACCGAACTTTAAAGATGCACATGTAGATGAATATGGGTATCCTACTTCTCATAAAACATTCACTACTAGGCTTAAGAGATATAATCAGTTGAGATGGAAAGGATCTCAAGCTGACTAGCTGAAAACATTACTGTAACTTTACCCATTAATAGACATGGTGCTTCCTTGAAAATAAATTCTAGCACAGTGTTACAACAACCATAATGAAATGACTATTCATAAAGCCAAGCTGATGTTGATTCTGGATTTATTACGAGCTCTGTCGCATTCTCTTTTTTCCAGCAGACTTTCCTCTGTTCAATGTTATTCCCCGGATGTTGGAGATTTAGTTGCTCCGTGTCAAACTTTCTTGCTCGCTGTGACAACTGACCTATGCAACTCTCACACCAGACACACATCACATTTAAAAACGCCTGCAGGCCGACCAAAGTGCTGTACACATAGAAATAGAGCTAACAGAGATTAATAGCACACATATTGAACACAGTTTAAAACAAAACAGTCATGATAAGCTAAAAGCAACAGAAAATAAATAAGTTTTGAGACCAGACTTGAACTCGGAAAAGATGAAGCCGATCTAATATACTCATTTAAATTTTGTTGACTTTGAACAAAAGAAGTTCATAGGCTACCTTAAAAAAACACTGACATTCAACATTCAGAACGCCTTCTTTAATTTCTTGGTTTTCCCCTCAGATATGGATGTTAATAGGGATTAGAAATGCAAGAAAATGGAAATTTGTTTACTTATTTAGTCGGTTTTAAAGGGCTATCTTTTGAAATAATACAGTAAATAATTTGATAACTAAAGGAATATTTAGTTAGTTAGTTAGCTAGCTAGTTTTAAAGTGCTCTCTTTGGAAATAATCCAGTGATTAATTTAAGTATAGGAATAGTTTGTTGGTTGGTTGGTTTTAGAGTGTTCTCTTTGGAAATAATTCAGTGAATAATTTGATAAGTAAAGAACTATTTAGTTAGTTTCAACATGCTCTCTTTGAATATAATCAAATGAATAATTTAATTATAGGAATAGTTGGTTGGTTGGTTGGTTGGTTGGTTGGTTGGTTGGTTGGTTGGTTGGTTGGTTGGTTGGTTGGTTGGTTGGTTGGTTGGTTGGTTGGTTGGTTGGTTGGTTGGTTGGTTGGTTGGTTGGTTGGATGGTTGGTTGATTGGATGGTTGGTTGGTTGGTTGGTTGGTTGGTTGGTTGGTTGGTTGGTTGGTTGGTTGGTTGGTTGGTTGGTTGGTTGGTTGGTTGGGGGTTTGGTTTATTGGTTGGTTGGTTGGTTGGGTTTGGTTGGTTGGTTGGTTGGTTGGTTGGTTGGTTGGTTGGTTGGTTGGTTGGTTGGTTGGTTGGTTGGTTGGTTGGATGGTTGGTTGGTTGGTTGGTTGGATGGTTGGATGGTTGGTTGGATGGATGGATGGATGGTTGGTTGATTGGATGGTTGGTTGGTTGGTTGGTTGGTTGGTTGGTTGGTTGGTTGGTTGGTTGGTTGGTTGGTTGGATGGATGGTTGGTTGGTTTTAGAGTGCTCTCTTTAGAAATAATGCAGTGAAAATTTTGATAAGTATAGGGATAGTCTAGTAATCGATTGATTGATTGATTGATTGATTGATTGATTGATTGATTGATTGATTGATTGATTGATTGATTGATTGATTGATTGATTAGTTAGTTAGTTTTTTTTATATGCTCTCTTTGGGAATAATCCAGTGAGTAATTTCATAAGTAAAGGGATATTCTAGTTTGATTGATTGATCGATTGAGTTTGATTTTTTTACTTGCTTGCTGCCTTTGCAGATAATCCAGTGAAATAAATTGATAAGTAATGATATATTCTATTATTATTGTTTTTGTCATTGTAAATAATAATTATAATTATAATATATTATGTATTTTAAGCGATTTTTCAAAATGATAAATAATAGAATATTCTAGTAATGGAAAATCTGTTGTTGTTGTTATTATTATTAATTTATTTATTTTTATTTATTTTTTTCCAGAAGAGGTGCTGTGGGGTGAAAGAGCAGCGCAGCAGAGAGAAACACAACACCAGCAGCTCACCGCAGAAAACTGTAAATCTGTAAAACTCTCCTCCAGGGGATATGAACCCACAAACCTTGAGCCCGTAAAACCCTTGACCCTAAACCACACCGCGGTATCAGATGCTTCCAGAGACTCCCTGGAGTTCAGAGCTGGATTGTCCTGTAGTGAAAAACAGTCGCTGTAACTGAGAACACTTGCTATGAGAACTGTTATGACTTAACATTTCCTCTGTTCAACCCAAAGGAGGTAAACCTCCACAGTGATCATGGGTTTCATAGAGTCACTGCAAATGAAGAGCTTTAAATCTGGTTAGTTCCCTGTAGAGTTCAAAATTAATGGAATAATTCACTCAAAATGAGCTCTCAAATCACTTTCATGCACTTTGGAGATTTTCTGTGAATAATGAATATAACTTTAGTCTGCTTTTTACACAAAGCATCATGTGACTTCAGATGATTTGTAATATAATGCATTACTCATATGGACTGTTATGATATTTTACAGTGTTTTCTTTTTCAGGCCCTGGTCACTCTCTGCTATCATGGCATGAAAATGAACAGCATCAGCCTCTGTTTTAACATTCCTCGAAAGAAAGTTATACAGAACAATGTGAGGGTGAATAAATGATGACTGGAAGTTCATTTATGGGTGAACTAATCCATTAACTCTTACCAAACTTGAAATGCAAGTAAAAATGGCATTAAAATCCTAGTTGGTAACTTTATTAGGAATTGCAACATTATCTATCTGTCTATCTGTCTGACATGAGTGAACTCATAACGAAGACATTATGTTGTGTCTTTTACCAGTTTTTGGTTAGTGTTTTTTTTTTTTTTTTTTTTTCTTTCATATGAAGACCGATATGTAGTACTAGCTTGTATCAGACATAACCTGCTCTGTTTGCTGCAGGTATACAAGGAAAATAAATAATTCATTTCACAGGGACAGCAATGTAGATTTTTAATAAAGCAATGCAAAATACCGTTTCACAGCCAGTAGCAATGTATCGCTATTACATTTTCTCTGTCAACATTTTGGACTCTAGATCCCATCTTTATATGAGAGACATGATCCATCTTAAAATAATGGAAAACAAATGAATTCTCATCTACTTTTGGTTACAGTCAGAGAATCAGTGATGAATCGGTGATGGCAATGATGTGTTTGAGAGTGAGAGTGTCTGTTTAACAAGCTGTTTTTTCATCATGCCAACATGCTAATGTCTTAGAGCTCTAAATTTAGTGTGAACACAAGTAAAGAGTGAATGACTTCTAAACTCATTGTTTTAATCCGATTAGTAACTCTATTCTTACCATGGTGAAAGGATCTTCACATGATTATAGAGTAAAAATATACACCACCTGACTGTAAAGATATATTGAAATATTAGTACAGTGTGTGTGGTTTTGCATAGCAGTCAGATGTTTTCCGTAATCGGGATTAACTGTGTCTTCTCCGCTCTCTGATTTCAGTTCCCGCTGCTGAACAGCCCAAATAAATCCCAAAATAACCCACTTTCCCAATCTCGCCTCCAGCTTCCAAAAACAAAGGGAAAATAATTGAATCCACTGCTATGGTGAGATGCTGAGTTCCTCCCAGTTTGGAAGTGGGAATCTTGATGTTTATATATATATATATATATATATATATATATATATATATATATATATATATATATATATATATATATATATATATATATATGATTATCTCTTCATCACGGCACATATATTAGGCAGCAAGTGAACATTTTGTCCTCAAAGTTGATGTGTTAGAACAGGGGTGGGGAATGTTGATCTTGGAGGGCCATTGTCCTGCAGAGTTTAGCTCCAACCCTGAAAAAAACACTCACCTGCCTGTAGCTTTAGTAATCCTGAAGACCTTGATTAGCTTTAGGTGTGTTTAATTTGGTTTGGAGCTAAACTCTGCAGGATCAATGTTACCCACCCCTGTGTTAGAAGCAAGGAAAATGGGCAAGCATAAGGATTTGAGTGAGTTTGATAAGGGCCAAATTGTGATGGCTAGACGACTGGGTCAGAGCATCTCCAAAACTGCAGCTCTTGTGGGATGTTCCCGGTCTGCAGTGGTCAGTATCTATCAAAGGTGGTCCAAGGAAGGAACAGTGGTGAACCGGCGACAGGGTCATGGGCGGCCAAGGCTCATTGATGCACGTGTGGAGCGAAGGCTGGCCTGTGTGGTCTGATCCAACAGACGAGCTACTGTAGCTTAAACTGCTCAAGAAGTTAATGCTGGTTCAGATAGAGAGGTGTCAGAATACACAGTGCATCACAGTTTGTTGCTTATGGAGCTGCATAGCTGCAGACCAGTCAGGGTGTCCATGTGGACACAGTGGACATGTGAGCATCAGAACTGGACCACGGAGCAATGGAAGAAGGTGGCCTGGACTGATGAATCATGTTTTCTTCTACATCATGTGGATGGCCGGGTGTGTGTGCGTCTCTTACCTGGGGAACACATGGCACCGGGATGCACTATGAGAAGAAGGCAAGCCGGCGGAGGCAGCGTGATGCTTCGGGCAATGTTCTGCTGGGAAACCTCGAGTCCTGCCATCCATGTGGATGTTACTTTGACACGTACCACCTATCTAAGCATTGTTGCAGACCATGTACACTCTTTCATGGAAATGTATTCCCTGGTGGCTGTGGACTCTTTCAGCAGGATAATGCGCCCTGCCACAAAGCAAAAATGGTTCGTTTTGAGATCTCTGATGGCAGACTAACCATAACCTTGCCAAGGCAAATATGAGCAGAGTTTGAGACATTGCTTAGATCTCTTCTGAAACTCTCATTTTCTCAATAGAAATATCAGGATACTTATGCAGAAGTCTCAGTTTGTCCAGAAGAAACAGTTGAGATATTATAGACATGTCATTTGTGATTTTTCTCTTCTATATATGGTCTCTTTTATTCATTCATGATGAACATCAATCAAGTCTATTGTGTCTGTTATCTCAGCATGAGTCTGTTGGAACGCAGTGAGTTCAGAAGTGCTGGATTGTGTTACGTAACAGCAGCTCTGGCTCTGACTGCATCTCTGTCCACTGCCAGCCATACAGACTCTCACAGACGCTGGAGAGAAACATTTGGATCTGGAACAAGCGGTCTGTAACATCTATGAGGTCGTTTAGAAAAAAATTCAGACAGGAGTTTGAAGAATCATGTTTAGTGACAGGTGTGTGTGTGTGTGTGTGTGTGTGTGTGTGTGTGTGTGTGTGTGTGTGTGTGTGTGTGTGTGTGTGTGCTTGTTGTTGTGTTTTCTCTCTGTGATCTCGCAGGAAGTGACCGCCCTCCCACTGTCATCCCCAGATAGATGTGAAGAGACAAAGATAGAAATGCTGTCAAATTTACACGACAACAACTGTACGCAAATACTCACTGTACGCAATAAATGTACACAAATACTCACATGCAAACATGATCAACTTTATTCGGCTTGTATTTTTAAAATACACTACTGTACAAAGGTTTTGGGTCAGTGAGACTTTTAATGTGTCTGAAAGAAGTCTCTAATGCTCACCGAGTATGCATTTGTTTGATCAAAAATACAGTAAAAACAGTATATTTTTGTGAAAACTATGAATTCATTGTCAAATTCAAAAGAACAGCGTTTATTTGAGATAGAAATCTTTTGTAACTTTATAAATTTTTCTTTACTGTCACTTTTAATCAGTTTAATGCATCCTTACAGAATAAATTTATCAATTAATTTAAAAAACAAAATGAAAAATGTTACTAACCCCAAACAGTAATGTAGTTTCCCAGTAGTGTAGTGTCCCAAATTTGTGTTTATGTCAGTTTATGTCCAATAGAGTTATTTATTTTTCGTCTATAAAAGATAAGTCTGTACTTGTCAAAAAACGACCTTCACGCTGATAATGTGTCAGGCAGAAATAACCACTCCAGGAATCACATGACAAACACAAACACAAAGGCATCATTTGTTTACAGTGGAGTCTCAGTGGCTTAAAATGCACACATGTACACTGAGCATTTCTATTTGCATTCAAAATCTCAAACTCAAGTCATATCACAATTTTAAGCTCCTTCATAATTCCTATGATAACTGGAGCAGCCTGTGAAAGTGAACTAAAGTTACTTGTCATTCTGGTGGTTAATGATACGCTCTAATGGAATGACCCAGATAGCATGTAATAGTACGTAATAGTACTCACCACATGAAGTAATTAATGTGAAAATGCCACAGTAAATAAAGCGAGCACAAGACAGATGACTCTTGGAAGAAATGGTTCCATCAGGTTCATCCTATATAGAACCTTTCAAGGATTCCCACCATTTTATGAATTTAGTTTGATTAAACTAAATTAATTCATTATGTTTAATTCAGTTTTAATTGTTAATACAATTTTATGAATTAAGCAGTTTGTAAACATACTTTAACACTAGAAAAATTCTTATAATCTGTTATACATAAAAGTATTGTGCAATCATTTAAGACATTTCTCCTTAGGTATATAGAAACTTTTAGGCATAAAGCGTTCTTTAAAATTGAGGCAAGAACTATAGTTCTATATAGAACCCTACTGAACCTTTTTTTGTAAGAGTGAATTAATGTAACATCTAGTTTCTGGTACTTATGGAACCTTGTTTCTGCCACTAAATAAAAAAAAATATAAAAAGGTAATTGTGACTTTTCGTGTCACAATTCTGACTTTTTTTCTCATAATTCTGACTTTATATCTCACAATTCTGACTATAACTCACAATTCTGACTTTATATCTCACAATTCTGACTTTATATCTCACAATTCTGACTTTATATCTCACAATTCTGACTTTATATCTCACAATTCTGACTTTATATCTCACAATTCTGACTTTATATCTCACAATTCTGACTTTATATCTCACAATTCTGACTTTATTCTGACTTTATATCTCACAATTCTGAATTCTGACTTTATATCTCACAATTCTGACTTTATATCTCACTCAATTCTGCAATTCTGACTTTATATCTCGCAATTCTGACTTTATATCTCACAATTCTGCTTTTTAATTCTGACTTTATATCTCACAATCTGACTTTAATTCTGACTTTATAACTCACAATTCTAACTTTATATCTCGCAATTCTGACTTTATATCTCGCAATTCTGACTTTATATCTCGCAATTCTGACTTTATATCTCGCAATTCTGACTTTATATCTCGCAATTCTGACTTTATATCTCGCAATTCTGACTTTATAACTCGACTTTAATTCTGACTTTATAACTCACAATTCTACTTTACTTTATATCTCGCAATTCTGACTTTATATCTCGCAATTCTGACTTTATATCTCACAATTCTGACTTTATATCTCGCAATTCTGACTTTATAACTCGCAATTCTGACTTTATATCTCGCAATTCTGACTTTATATCTCGCAATTCTGACTTTATAACTCGCAATTCTGACTTTATAACTCACAATTCTGACTTTACTCACAATTCTGACTATCTCACAATTCTGACTTTAATTCTGACTTTATATCTCGCAATTCTGACTTTATAACTCGCAATTCTGACTTTATATCTCGCAATTCTGACTTTATATCTCGCAATTCTGACTTTATATCTCGCAATTCTGACTTTATAACTCGCAATTCTGACTTTATAACTCGCAATTCTGACTTTATATCTCACAATTCTGACTTTATAACTCTCAAATCTGACTTTATATCTCACAATTCTGACTTTATAAGTTATCTCAATTGAGAAAAAAGTGAGAACTGTGAGATAAAAAGTTGCAATTACCTTTTTTATTTTTTATTTCATGGCGGAAACAAGCTTCCATAAGAACTCTATAGGCCTTATTTGTGGCATTTTTTATTTTCATTTACTTTATACACAGAAGAAACAGAGCAGACCTTTGTTTACAAATTCTGTATTTTGTTTTTGAATGCTTGACATGTTTTATTGACGCGGAAGTAGGAACTTATTGGGTTCTTTTCATTCTTTTTATAGGTCTTGTAAGAGTGACTGTACCTGTAAACCAAAGGGGAGGTTCTGAAGATACTAATACTGAAGATACTAAAGATAAAATATTGAAGGAAATGCTTCACTGAAGGAAATGCTTTGATTGGGAAACATCTAAAAGAACCACAAACAAGGAGGTGATTCTGAAGGCATCTCAATGAACCTGCTGCTCTGTGGGGAAATCTCCCGCAAAGACATCATTGTTTCATTTTCTGAATGATTAAATATTTATTATGTAATTCACTGACATAAGCATCTTTGAAACTACATTTGTTTTAATGCACACCAAAAGAAATCTCATTAAAATTGCAGTTTTTTATTAACAATTCAATAAAGAAAGGCAAAGCATTTCATTATGCATAAAAAACAACAACACAGTTTTTCATTTGTGCAAACACTCACTCTGACCTGAACCTTGTTTTATTTTCTTTGACAGTCTGATCATTTTAAAAGGGGGCAATATGAAAACATACGCAAAAGACTTTACAGGTAAACAGGAAATAGTGTGAAGAACTTATAAAACATTTCATCTTTATTTCTCTTCCTCAAATGATAATAATGTGATCTCATATTTCTATTGTCAAAAGTGAAACATGATCAGCTTATACAGATGGATATCTTTCATTTTGCCTTCGTTCCAGCACTTAAAGGCACAATATGTAAGATTTTTAATTAAATATCAAAAACCACTATAACAATGTTAGATATTTTGTTATACTGGTTGAAACTGTCACAATAATAACTGAAGTAGTCTAATATTTTTTAAAAATACATATATCTTCTGTGGAAGTCACAGGACCAAACAAATGTTTGTCCAATCATTGCATTCGGTCAATAATTCCTTAATTTGAATAATTTAAATGTCAAATGAGGTTCAAAATAGTAACTGTTCTGTTTTATATTTAGGATAGTTATATGATTGTTTATTTTGTTAAAACTATAGTACAAGCACATAATTGAATCATCAGAAACACATTAGCCACTTTTTTTAAAGGTTTCTGGCAAGTCAACAAAGTACTTCAATGAAATGGCTCATCATTTATTATTTATTGTTATTTACACTGAGTAGGTCCAGATTTTGTAATGTTTTTGAAAGAAGTCACTTATTATTTGATCAAAAATACAGTAAAAACAGTAATATTGTAAAATATTATTGCAATTCAAAACAAGTGTTTTCTATGTGAATAAATGTTAAACTGTAATTTATTCCTGTGATCAAAGCTGAATTTTCATCATCATTACTCCAGTCTTCAGTGTCACATGATCCTTCAGAAATCATTCTAATATGCTGATTTGATGCTCAAGAAACATTTCTGATTATTACCAATGCTGAAAACAGATGGGATTCTGAATACATTTGTGACCTGATCCAGCAAAATGAGTCACAGTGACCCAAATTTCAAAATTGAAAGATGAGACAATAAGCTTTAAAATGATATCCTAGTCAAAGTCATACCTTGAATGGTTTTAAAGATATACCCGTTTTAATTATGGTCGTCTGCCCTCTTTTTCAAATTAAAAACCTGAGAAAATCGCTTTTAAAGTTTTTTGCCCGTTTTTTGTTGATATCTTTCAAAATCCATTGCATTTAAAGGGATAAACTATTTATTTTACAGCTTAATTTGGCCAAAGACATTTTTATATATATATAAATGCTATTAAACCAGGCTGAAGCTCAAATTATTTTAAAGTATTTATTTGAATTAACCCTTTAAGACCTGAAGGCTTTTTTAGAGTTCTTTTTTTTTCTCTCTCTCTCTCTCTGAGCGACACACACAAAAGTAAAGACTCATAACTCCAAAACTCTAGCAAGGAGAGTCAAAAGGTAGGTATCATTTGATAGAAAACATTTTAAATTTTAAGAAAATAGAAATTACATTACATTTGGACATTTTCTTGCTGAGAAACAGCTGATAAAAGACAAAAAATATATATAATTTTTTAAAAATATTTTTTCTTTTTTTATTTGACATGGAATAACTCAGGAACACAATAAGATCGCTAAAAAACTTTTTTGGTGATGCTCTCCTATATGTGAGCTGCATCTGGTTCAAATTTCGTGGTGATATTATAAAGAATAGTTTGAAAAATTGTTGTTCATTTTTTCCGCAGCCAGGTGGCGCCAACGGGCGGTAAACTCCGGTTTAGAGGTGCTTCTCAGCACTCGTTAGGAGTTTTTCAAAATGGTTAGATGCATTAAAAAGATGAGATTCTAAGCTTTAAAATGATATCTATTTTGTGTTATTCCACGTTGGAAAACTAACATGGATATTGGATACACACTGCATCCCGGAGAGATGAGAGACATGTTTTTAGCCAAGTATGTTAAATCATTTCGTGAGTAATATCTTGTGATCATCACAATATATTATATTGATTTTGGATTCATTTTAATCTTGAGAATCTGCTTTAAATATTGATGTGCGATTTTTATGATCTGTGCATTTTTCATGAAGTTATGAGCATGTGAAATACATACTTGTATTCAGTTAGCGGCTGTGCTATTTTTGTTGTAAACGCATATTACTCAGACTCATTAGAGGGTGAAAACAACGCAACAGAAGCATGTTGGAGGCTTGATATGAAAGTTTAAAGTCTTTGGTTTTGTATGCAAAAAGAATTTTTGTGCTACCTATATGGATTCAATTTTTATTGCCTTTTAAAGAGAGACACGCAAATGGGAGTTTTATTTTATAAGGCGCGCTAGTCTGACAGGAGGATGGCTGGACCGATCGCGTGCCTGTCAGTCGAAACGGGGCTTCCCATTGTTAAAAATCAGCGTTTAGGTCAGTGTGTTTACATTTCTAAGCTTTTTGATTGGTTCTATACAACGTGTAACATCATATTTGTAGAGCAGAGATAATGACGTTTCAGGGGATACCGGGAAATGCTCATAAGTGACGAGAGGAGATGAGAAGTTCATTTCCAGCTAATTTAGTGAAACCATGTCAAATTTAATAGCCATTTAAATACCTTTACTCAATTATCTGGACTACGAAACTTTGGGAGATTATTTTTGAAAGTCTGTTCTTTGAAATTAGCTGGAAAAAAAAATCGATTTTTTCATTGTTTTTCCACATTATCGGCCCATATCTTAAAATAGAACGTTGCGACTTCCGACTCATTTCGCCAGATCGGGTCACATTTTGTAACATTATAAATATATTTTTTTTGGTCACTTTTGGTTAAATTATTGTGTCCTTGATGAATAAAAATATTCATATAAAACTGACCCCAGACATTTGAACTGTAGTATAAAATAGCAGTTTATAAACTATTTAAGACACGAACGCAGACATATATTGCTAAAGTTATGGTTTATTGCAGTATATCTGTGGTATGTGCTGCAAAGAGCCCACGGCTTGAATGAATTCACATCACTCCCACTAGAAATGTGGCTATTTTTACCATTTTTTTCTCCTCTGTGATTCACACAGACCTTCAGGGAGAATGCGATAAATGCTGCAGAAAGTGGTGGGGTGAAAGGAGAGGAGAGCGGACAGGAGCTGTGACTGTAGGCCTTTGGTTCCAGCGTGAGGGTCATGCACCTGTGTGTGTGTGTGTGTGTGTGTGTGTGTGTGTGTGTGTGTGTGTGTGTGTGTGTGTGTGTGTGTGTGTGTGTACCACATCTCAGCAAGCTTCCCTTTATTCAGTACATATGCCCGTCAGTGCGCTGTGTTTAGACGTTGATACAGATTCAACTATAGCCTTCATTTCTAGGCAACTGTATTTCATTGGATTCTTATCAGACTAGCACATCTCTTTAATTATGAAATCTGTTATGTTGTACGTTTTTTTCCCAGACAGGAGAATGCAGGTGACACATCACTGACACTGCAGTCTCAGCAGCGCTCTCTTCCTCTGTGTGCGATTCCTCTGCATCATATTTTATTTCTTAGGGCAGAGAACAGATGAGATCACCCATCTGTGCTGCTGTTACTCCACAATCTGTGTGAGATAGATAGATAGATAGATAGATAGATAGATAGATAGATAGATAGATAGATAGATAGATAGATAGATAGATAGATAGATAGATAGATAGATGGATAGATAGATAGATGTGATTTTGTGAATGAGTGCATTCATAGCTGCTGTATGATGATGATGATGATGTTTGCTGGTCTCTCAGCGGTCGTGTATTCTTCTCTCCTGTCACTTCTCTTTCTTAATGTGCGTGTGTGTGTCCTACTTTTATGCACGTCGTCACAGCAGTCTTTTGCTGTGGCAACCGCCGTTACTAAGCATGACACACTCTCACACGCGAGCTGTCGCACGCTCCGTCTCACGCACTTACAGCCGGTGTACGCGCACACCCCTTTGCGCGCTCATGCACACTTTTTGGAAATGCATTTAAATGCCTTTAAACCACCCACATTAGACTATATGCTTCTCAATAGTCAATCAAAGCTGTTTTATATGATTTTGATCTGATATGTTCATGAAGGCAGAGCTGGAGTTATTTCCACAGACTCGCGGTACAGGGATCGTGAACACATGACATTCAATGTGCCGTGGCCCGTACTGATCTCACCGGAATTACCGACTGGCTTCTGCTATTGGACAAAAGTAGGTCAGTTCCAGCCGAGGGCTGAACGCTGCTCAGATGATCCTTAATTCACCGCATTGCGCACCAGCGTTCGCTGTGATTGGATGTTGCGTTCCGCGCACGCAGCACTCAACCAATCAAACGCAGGCGCGCTCGTGTTCTGGTGACTGCTGGTCGCTAGCACTGGCTGTTACTGTGTAGTCAGGGAGTATTGGCCATTCCAAGAAATTGATTTTGTGTTCAGAGGAGTGTGGAATGCGGGAGGGTTTATTTAAACAATAGTTTAATTCCAGCTACAGTCAAATCCAAATGTATTTCATTTATATCAGAGTTTTAGTACATATATTTTGTAAATACTACTATATTGTACAATAAAGCTTTTAAAAACCAAGTGAGCTGCCTGAGTAGGCAACATTGTAAGGCAGATCACTATTTGGAACAGACTCACTATATTACAGTGTTATTATTGTAAACTAAAAAAAAAAAAAAAAAAAAAATATATATATATATATATATATATATATATATATATATATATATATATATATATATATATACTTTTATTGAAATAAAGCTGAAATTAAAAAACAAACAAACAATATAAATAGATGAAAATTAAAAATATTGCTTGGTAACTAAGGTAATAAAAATAACAAATAACTATATATAAGTAACTAACTAATATAAAAAAATGACAAAAGCACTATCAAAATGACTAAAAATTTAAATTGAGAATATTAAAATAAAAGCTAATTCAAAATACTAATAAAAACTTTCATAATATAGTTTCAATATTCATTTAATGCATTTTTAGGATGAAATTAAACCCTTTTATGTTTTTTTTTTTTTTCATACTTTTCACACTAGTGCTCATTTTTTCAGTCTATATTTAAAAAAACAACATAAGGTGAATATATACTGCAGTGTTTACATTGTTGAAACACAAAAGAATGTAATTGTGGACGCAAAACAATGCATTGAGTCATGATGGGAGGGGGTGGGGGGCCCACGCCCCCCGACGCTCTCATTGGCCAGGGCTCTATTCAGCAGCTTGGCCTGTTCATTGACGTCACGGACGTCAGTCTTCGCACATGGAATTGCGAATCAGTTGCGCTTTTGCGCTCCAGCCAGCCGACCTCACGGACGCGCGAGAACAGCCGCCGCTCATCGGTGCAGCGCACGGGCTGAGGACTCTATTCCAATATCCTTTTGCAAAGTTTTTATTTTTATAAATTGGATATTTTTTATTTTATTTCATTTCTTCAGGAAGATTGTTCTTTCCAATTACGCGATGGAGAAGATGTCTCGACCTCTTCCTATTAACCCAACTTTCCTACCTCCGACTCACGGCGTCCTGAAATCCCTGCTGGAAAACCCCATGAAACTGCCCTTTCATCACGATGAAGGTAAAGATGGATAGATATTGCTTTGGGGGGTTTAAAGCGTCTCCTGCATCAGCTGACGGGTGTCAGGCGCGGCGCGCGCTTTGCTTTCCTTATAATCTGCGCGTAAAAGCGCGTCTTGTCACTGTGTTTTCACACCTTTACAGTACCTGCTCATGCATGCATGCTGTCATGTATAATCGCTTTGAATTCTGATGTGAGTTTGGGCTGGAAGTTTATGTTTATTGATATTTTTATTGCATTGCATTCATTTTACGCACAGACATAAATCCATTACGCACTGAATTCAGCCGAAACGCATGATGGTATCTTTTTAAAATAGGCTTATTTTGCTGTAAGTTACAGCATTTGCTCACATAGAAGAGGAATAAACAAAGTCTACTCAACCAATACCGACTTTATGCGGATAGATGAAGTTCGCACGCAATGGTGATGATTTGTTCTCATAGTTCCCTTTAGAGGGCGCCACTGAGCGTGATTGTTTTCGTGCTACATCAGTCCTCATCACATATTTACAGTATAAATAAAATGTTGTTTTTATCTTTATATTTAGTTAGTCCACCTAAGGAGGACGTGCATTTGCATGCTTTTTTTCAGTTTACACACTATATATGTTGATTTGGTTGCATTTTTGGAGTAGGTCCCCCTCACATCATTGCAAAACTGTACTTTGTTTGTTCTCTGGAACACTAAAAGAGAAATGCTGGAAAACAGCCACTCTTTGCCAGTTCAAGTGACTGGCACTACTGAGCATCACGTGACTAAAAAAGTAACAAACTCAAAAAACTAAACTTAAAAGTAAGCTGTTTTGTGATCTTGAATAAAGTGCAAAATGTTGTGTGGACCACTTTTAAAGTGCTTTGGAACTTCATATTGTAAATATATTATAAAATTATTGTAAATATTTGTAATATTTATATTGCTCTGTATAATATTGCATATATGTTGCTCTGTGTACATATATATATATTTTTTTTTAAATGCTGGGCTAAAAACTACCCAAGTTGGGTTGAAAATGGACAAACTCAGCAATTAGGTTGTTTTAAATGTGCTCAACTATTGTTTAGAAATTGTTTATATTTTGTTGTATGAAACATGCATTTCATACATGTTTGGGACAACATAAATGTGCTTAAAAGATGACAGAATTTAATTTTTTTGTGTGTGAACGGTGACAATAATGCCTCCATATTGTTCCTCCAGGGTTCGGGAAAGAGAAAGAGAAGGAAAAGAAGTTGGAAGAGGATGGAAACGGTCTAAACACCCCTCAGTCTGCCTTCTTGGGGCCGACTCTGTGGGACAAGACCCTGCCGTACGATGGCGACAACTTCCAGCTGGAGTATATGGATTTAGAGGAGTTTCTGTTGGAGAACAATATTCCCGCCAACTCTCAGAACGAGCAGAACCAATCATCCCAGCAGCCCCTGCCACAGCAGCCTCCTTCCGCCCCGCCTACACCTTCTGTGGTGGATCTCAGTAACCGGGCGACCACCTCCGTTCACTCTGGGATTGTTGGCCAGAACTGCCTCCAGAGTCCCAGCAGAGCAGGTAGAGCACGTCACTAATGCACCAGGCCGATCTGAGCCTTTAAATGACACCCGAGATGTAGTTTCTGTTCACGTACACGCTTAAAAATAAAGGAATCCAAAAGGGTGCAGCAATGCCACAGAGGAACCATTTTTAGTTCCCCAATGAACCTCAGAGATCACTTATTTTTCTTAGTGTCAAGAACATTTTAAAAAACTGAAGAACCTTTTGTGGAATGCAAAGATTCCATTGATTCCGATAAAGAATTTTTAAGAGTGTACGTATAATCATCGTCTGCATGTTGCATTGGTTAATCATCAATGAAAAGTTCAATGCCCTCTGCACCACTTCTGTTTTCTGTCGCTCTGAAGATATCTGATCTCTGGAGCCCTTTAAAGAATCACCAAAGTAATTACCCAAAGCTCCCAGCAAACGTCACAGAGTTTTGAGCGACAAGTCGTATGAGTGAGAGATTCATTGGACTTTGCTCAGTGGGCGTCTGCAGTATGTGTTTGGTTGAAGTCCATGTTGTCAGGTGTTTGTGGATCATGTTGCATTCGCAGCATTATCTTTGCAGCATTTCAAATCAAATAGTTTATTTTTTGCTTGAGGTTGCAGAGGGAAAAAGAGAAAATTTATTTGAAATTGTGCATGGATATACAGTAGAAGACATAAGTGCATTTCTTATACTGCACTGTAAAAAAGAATTGTTGGTTTAACTTAAAAAAAAAGTAAGATGGTTGCCTTAAAATTTTGAGTTCATTGAAATTAAAGGCGATTGGTTTAATCAACTGAAACTCTAAACATTATGTTATCTGAACCACATTAATTATTTAAGTTGATTTGACAGAAGAAAAGATGTTGTGATAACAAATCATTTAAAAATATATTTTTTTTTACAGTGTGCCTATATTGGGGCGCTAGTTGTTAATGTTAGGCCCTGTTTACACTTGGTATTAAGAAGCGTTTTGGTCGATCGGATCACAAGTGGATGACGTGGTCGAAAGCGTTTGAGCCACAGAAGAACCATCAAGCAAAGTTTCTAGGATAAACACTATGCAAAACCTTTCTGGGAGAACACAAAAGGATTGAAAAAATATAGCAAAACATGGGATTTCCAAATCCAGATCATTCTAATCCAGATTTAACTTTTTGGACAACTGGCCCCTGGTGTCAATGGGTATGTGTCTCACTCGTCTACTTGTGATCCGATCAAGCAAAATGCATCTCAATACCAGGTGTAAACATTTCTTCGAGGGGAAGGTCTATGGGCAGGTAAATTTATGGGTTTTTCAGAACTTTCAGAAAAACATTCGGAGAGCATCATCTTTCATTTCTGCTCTGACAGTCACTTGAGCGTTTTCGACTCCCTCTGGAAGTGGTCGAAAGT
This sequence comes from Megalobrama amblycephala, assembly GCF_018812025.1. NCBI lineage: Eukaryota > Metazoa > Chordata > Actinopteri > Cypriniformes > Xenocyprididae > Megalobrama > Megalobrama amblycephala. The sequence goes on along the minus strand of NC_063044.1, from coordinate 52,964,614 downwards.
AGACAAGCTCAAAATGCTTTACACCCCGTTTACACCTGTATTTAGTGTCTTCCACTTGTGATCCAATAGACCAAAACGCATCTTAATTCCAGGTTGAAACACGGCCATACTGTAGTTATTCAAACTATGAAGGAATTTCTTTAACGTGACTGACAGCTCTAGCCGAAACGCACCTGAGGAGCCATCAGAGTCACCCATCTCATTGATTATACATTCCTTCACGAGCCAGTGACTTTCACAGACATTTCAAACACTTTTACCCCACCAGAACCAGTCATTAAACCTATGAAATCAGACAAAAAAATTCCCAAAGACATGTGTTATGCCTCCGATTTGAATTAAACAAAGTGCATTAAATGACGTGTGTTTTAATGCTAATGTAGGCGGAAACCCTATAGAGACAGAAGTTGCGACATTCATCCTATTGACACACCAAAGTACTTTATGGATGTTAGTAATGCTGAGGTACACACACACATGAATGAGCAGTGGCTGCTTTCGATCCTTAAAAAAAAACACACACACCCAGTTCACGCCTACATACATAGATTTTTTGTGTAAATCTCACAAAACATGGTCCGTTTCACCCCGAATAGGCATAAATATAAAAAAAAAATGCATAAAGAAAATCAAGCATATTTTCAAGAGCATTAAGATTTTTGCTGTGTGAAATTATGACGATTAAGCACATTTTCACCCATCACAGTAAAAAATGACTTTAATGACTTTTAATTCAAATTAAAAGCACAATCATTGCTAAAAAAAACTACCCAAACACTGGGTTGTTACGTCTGACCCATGATCTGGGTAACACAAAAACTACCCAAACACTGGGCTGTTACGTCTGACCCAGGAGCTGGGTAACACAAAAACTACCCAATACTGGGTTGTTACGTTTGACCCAGGAGCTGGGTAAAAAAAAAAAAAAAAAAAAAACTACCCAAACACTGGGTTGTTACGTCTGACCCAGGAGCTGGGTAACACAAAAACTACCCAATACTGGGTTGTTACGTCTGACCCAGGAGCTGGGTAACACAAAAACTACCCAATACTGGGCTGTTACGTCTGACCCATGATCTGGGTAACACAAAAAACTACCCAAACACTGGGTTGTTACGTCTGACCCATGATCTGGGTAAAAAAAAAAAAAAACTACCCAAACAGTGGGTTGTTACGTCTGACCCATGATCTGGGTAAAAAAAAAAAAAACTACCCAAACACTGCGTTGTTACGTCTGACCCATGATCTGGGTAACACAAAAACTACCCAAACACTGGGTTGTTACGTCTGACCCAGGAGCTGGGTAACACAAAAACTACCCAAACACTGGGTTGTTACGTCTGACCCATGATCTGGGTAAAAAAAAAAAAAAAAACTACCCAAACACTGGGTTGTTATGTCTGACCCAGGAGCTGGGTAACACAAAACTACCCAAACACTGGGTTGTTACATCTGACCCAGGATCTGGGTAAAAAAAAAAAAAACTACCCAAACACTGGGTTGTTATGTCTGACCCATGATCTGGGTAACACAAAAACTACCCAATACTGGGTTGTTTCATTTGACCCAGGAGCTGGGTAAAAAAAAAACTACCCAAACACTGGGTTGTTACGTCTGACCCAGGAGCTGGGTAACACAAAAACTACCCAAACACTGGGTTGTTACGTCTGACCCAGGATCTGGGTAACACAAAAACTACCCAATACTGGGTTGTTATGTCTGACCCAGGAGCTGGGTAACACAAAAACTACCCAATACTGGGTTGTTACGTTTGACCCAGGAGCTGGGTAAAAAAAAATAAAAAACTACCCAAACACTGGGTTGTTACGTTTGACCCAGGAGCTGGGTAAAAAAAAAAAAAAAAACTACCCAAACACTGGGTTGTTACGTCTGACCCATGATCTGGGTGAACACAAAAACTACCTAAACACTGGGTTGTTACGTCTGACCCAGGATCTGGGTAACACAAAAACTACCGAATACTGGGTTGTTACGTCTGACCCAGGATCTGGGTAACACAAAAACTACCGAATACTGGGTTGTTATGTCTGACCCAGGATCTGGGTAACACAAAAACTACCCAAACACTTGGTTGTTACGTCTGACCCAGGATCTGGGTAACACAAAAACTACCCAATACTGGGTTGGTATGTCTGACCCAGGATATGGGTTAAAAAAATAAAAATAAAATTACCCAAACAATGGGTTGTTACGTCTGACCCAGGAGCTGGGTAACACAAAAACTACCCAATACTGGGTTGTTACATCTGACCCAGGAGCTGGGTAACACAAAAACTACCTAAACACTGGGTTGTTACGTCTGACCCATGATCTGGGTAACACAAAAACTAACCGAATACTGGGTTGTTACGTCTGACCCAGGATCTGGGTAACACAAAAACTGCCCAATACTGGGTTGGTATGTCTGACCCAGGATATAGGTAAAAAAAAAAAAAAAAAAACCTAAACACTGGGTTGTTACGTCTGACCTAGGATCTGGGTAACACAAAAACTACCCAATACTGGGTTGTTACGTCTGACCCAGGATCTGGGTAACACAAAAACTACCCAATACTGGGTCGTTACGTCTGACCAGGATCTGGGTAACACAAAAACTACCCAATACTGGGTTGTTACGTCTGACCCAGGATATGGGTAACAGAAAATCTACCCAATACTGGGTTGTTATGTCTGACCCAGGATCTGGGTAACACAAAAACTACCCAATACTGGGTTGTTACGTCTGACCAGGATCTGGGTAACACAAAAAATACCCAATACTGGGTTGTTACGTCTGACCCAGGATCTGGGTAACACAAAATCTACCCAATACTGGGTTGTTACGTCTGACCCAGGATCTGGGTAACACAAAATCTACCCAATACTGGGTTGTTACGTCTGACCCAGGATCTGGGTAACACAAAAACTACCCAATACTGGGTTGTTACATCTGACCCAGGATCTGGGTAACACAAAAACTACCCAAACACTGGGTTGTTACGTCTGACCCAGGATATGGGTAACAGAAAATCTACCCAATACTGGGTTGTTACGTATGACCCAGGATCTGGGTAACACAAAAACTACCCAATACTGGGTTGTTACGTCTGACCAGGATCTGGGTAAAACAAAAACTACCCAATACTGGGTTGTTACATCTGACCCAGGATCTGGGTAACACAAAAACTACCCAAACACTGGGTTGTTACGTCTGACCCAGGATATGGGTAACACAAAATCTACCCAATACTGGGTTGTTATGTCTGACCCAGGATCTGGGTAACACAAAATCTACCCAATACTGGGTTGTTACGTCTGACCCAGGATCTGGGTAACACAAAAACTACCCAATACTGGGTTGTTACGTCTGACCAGGATCTGGGTAACACAAAAACTACCCAATACTGGGTTGTTACATCTGACCCAGGATCTGGGTAACACAAAAACTACCCAAACACTGGGTTGTTACGTCTGACCCAGGATATGGGTAACACAAAATCTACCCAATACTGGGTTGTTATGTCTGACCCAGGATCTGGGTAACACAAAATCTACCCAATACTGGGTTGTTACGTCTGACCCAGGAGCTGGATAACACAAAAACTACCCAATACTGGGTTGTTACATCTGACCCAGGATCTGGGTAACACAAAATCTACCCAATACTGGGTTGTTACGTCTGACCCAGGATCTGGGTAACACAAAAACTACCCAATACTGGGTTGTTACGTCTGACCCAGGATCTGGGTAACACAAAAACTACCCAATACTGGGTTGTTACGTCTGACCCAGGATCTGGGTAACACAAAAACTACCCAAACACTGGGTTGTTACGTCTGACCCAGGATATGGGTAACAGAAAATCTACCCAATACTGGGTTGTTACGTCTGACCCAGGATCTGGGTAACACAAAAACTACCCAATACTGGGTTGTTACATCTGACCAGGATCTGGGTAACACAAAAACTACCCAATACTGGGTTGTTACATCTGACCCAGGATCTGGGTAACACAAAAACTACCCAAACACTGGGTTGTTACGTCTGACCCAGGATATGGGTAACACAAAATCTACCCAATACTGGGTTGTTACGTCTGACCCAGGAGCTGGATAACACAAAAACTACCCAATACTGGGTTGTTACGTCTGACCAGGATCTGGGTAACACAAAAACTACCCAATACTGGGTTGTTACATCTGACCCAGGATCTGGGTAACACAAAAACTACCCAAACACTGGGTTGTTACGTCTGACCCAGGATATGGGTAACACAAAATCTACCCAATACTGGGTTGTTACGTCTGACCCAGGAGCTGGATAACACAAAAACTACCCAATACTGGGTTGTTACATCTGACCCAGGATCTGGGTAACACAAAAACTACCCAAACACTGGGTTGTTACGTCTGACCCAGGATATGGGTAACACAAAATCTACCCAATACTGGGTTGTTACGTCTGACCCAGGAGCTGGATAACACAAAAACTACCCAATACTGGGTTGTTACGTCTGACCCAGGATCTGGGTAACACAAAAACTACCCAAACACTGGGTTGTTACGTCTGACCCAGGATATGGGTAACAGAAAATCTACCCAATACTGGGTTGTTACATCTGACCCAGGATCTGGGTAACACAAAAACTACCCAAACACTGGGTTGTTACGTCTGACCCAGGATATGGGTAACACAAAATCTACCCAATACTGGGTTGTTACGTCTGACCCAGGAGCTGGATAACACAAAAACTACCCAATACTGGGTTGTTACGTCTGACCAGGATCTGGGTAACACAAAAACTACCCAATACTGGGTTGTTACGTCTGACCCAGGATCTGGGTAACACAAAAACTACCCAATACTGGGCTGTTACGTCTGACCCAGAATAATTCATTTTCTCTTTATTTTGTTTTTGTGGTGAAATATGAACTGGGGATGTTTTGACATGTTTCAGGAGATTCATCCATTTGTATAAGCAGAAATGAGAGAAGTTGTGTGTGTGTTTACTTCTCAGCATTTATAAAAACTGGAGTCTTTATAGCCACTTGAAGGGAATAAAAGTGAAGTGGCTGTACAGTAACCCTGTGACAGGTTTTATTAGACATCTCGCTGTGATTATCCGTTTATAGGTTTCATTTCGCATTCCACAGTCCTGGTCTGAAACATAAGTGATGTTGTAAAGATCTGACCCCTGAGTGGATGCGATGAACGTTCCCTCATGCGCTTCACTGTACGCTGCAGGATGTGTGTGTGTGTGTGTGTGTGTGTGTGTGTGTGTCTTCAGTGCATGTTTACATTTCTGCATGTGCGTTTCCATGTGCCTGTGTGTGTGTGTGTGTTCGGTCTAGACGAGCGGTTCAGGCACTGCTCTGCACATTTCTGCTCACGTGAAGTCCGCGCGTTCCCAAAGCAGTGTGTGCTGACATGTGATAAACACATGCTGCTGCGTGTGCTGCACTGCTGACGAGCAGCAGAGAGCGAGAGTTTGTCAAGGCAGGCCACTCCCTACACAGCAGGCCACGCCCCCTGCCCCCACCTGTCTGTCTCTCTCTCTCGTTTGCTGTAGCAGAAGGACAGAATGTTCTCACTGAGACTCACATTGCCTGTGTCATGGCTGATTCACGTGCTGATGTGACACTTTCAAACAACCTGTGAACACCAGCAACAAATAATGCAGAAACACAAACTGCATATCAGAAACACACATGCATGCAGATGGGAAGAGATATAAAAGGGTTTCCACATCAAAGCCTCGTTCACACTGACATTGGCTGGAAGCTGCAGCATTCAGCTTGCAGCATTTCATTTTTTCTTTCTTTTTTTCTTTAGTTGAATTTTAATTGAATTGACCACAGCACACAGGAATTGCAATTTGCAATTGGAGTGATGAAAAGAGACAATTCTTGAGTTGAATTTGAATTGAATACAACACAGGAATTGAAATTCACAGAAATTCAACACAGATAAATAATTAATTCTCTGATATGTAGAATACCTGTACTAAATAAAGTTCAGTGCTGTCAAATTAAGAGCCATCAAATATTTTTAGATTTTGCCACATTGTTTTCAAAGAAAACTTAAAGGTGCTACAGAGGATCTTTTCATCGACTGAGAAAAGACTGTTAGTGAGTTTTTGAAATGAGCGCATGTATAAGAACAACCCCCCTCTTTCACAGCTCATTTTGAGGAAACGCCTCCCAAAACTCGTGCACAAGTATTGGAACACGAGTGTTTACCACCGGCATTCTCTGTGTCGTGTTAGTGGATTCATTATGTCGGACTCATCCGCAAGTAACTCATAATCTGCAGTTGTTACTCCTGTCTCCTGACAAAAACATTGCATGCGGCGCCTGTGGAGTGTGGAAAGTTACTGGAGCGCGCAGCCGCGCTCGTCTCTCACAAGGAACGTCATGGCAGTGATTGACAAGCCAGAGGGCCAATCGTTTACGCGATGATCGTGTAAACGATTGGCTGATGTTTTTAAGGCCCGACCTCGTGCACAGATGATGTATATTAATATTATTCCTTTCAGTGCACCTAATAAATAGTCTTTTATCAGTTAGTAAAGACAGTTTCAAGTAATATTGCAAAAATGTATAAAACAAAACATCCTCTTTAGCACCTTTAATATGAATATTCTGTATTTTAAATGTCAATATTTTGTAGGCTATATTTTGATATTAAATATAAATATTTTAAGTACAAATATTTTTATATTTATAACATGTAAAAATCGTCAAATTGATTAACCAAATCTAACATAAAAGACTTTGTTTACATAAGTTCCATTTTCTAAGTTGCATCTATAAATAATGATTTTTAATAATAAAATGTTTTTGTAAATATTCCATATATGTGTATGAATTAACTTGTAAATGAATAATTTATAGTAATTTTATAATTTAAAGTAAATTTATAATTAAAAAAATATGCATTATTCATAGCTACATTTACAGCATTTATATGAATTTAATCCCATTTAAATTTTTACTTCTTTCAATTAAAATGTGAATTGCACTTCAGGGTGTTTTTAATTGCGTTCTGCTTAGTCTGTACTCAGTAAACAGTCTCCAGCTGCGATTCTGTCGCTAGAATGTCTTCAGGTCGATTTGTCTCTGTAAATGTCTGTCAAACAGCTGTAATGGTGGACTTTGTTCTGCATGTGCGTGAGAGGCCGGCGGGAGTAACGTTTATCTACTGCTGGCAGAGTGAAACGAGGAAGGCTAAAGGGTTATTCTTCAGCTTTGAATGACAGAATGGATTTAAGATAGTGATAGTAGTTGCAATAACACACACACACACACACACACACAGAGAGAGATCAGAAACTAGTGTTGTGATGCTCATTCTGATTGCGTGTGTTCTGGATCTTGTATTGGGATTTCTGTCAGGACCACTATCATCAAATATGATAGAAAATGCATAGAGTTTGTATTGGCGGTATGGTTCTGTTCTGGACAAGAACTCCCTGCGCATCCATGGTAGCCTAGCATGGATAAGAGCAGGGAGAGCAGCAATAAACCCCCTAGGGTAAACAGAACAGAACCAATATATGCAGATATCATTAAATGTCATGATATAACATACACATTTTTCGAGAATTAGTCTTTTCAGGGGAAATAATAAGGCCAATCCTGACTGAAGAGAGGAGGAGCTGGGGATGGAGGAGGGTAATTTGCTCCTGAGAAATGCAATAGCTGCTGATAATACTGAGGAGCTTATATATAGATGCCGTAATAGGCGTCGTATTCCTATAGGTAGACGCAAGTCACCTGGGAGTCAGCTGATGCAAGCTTGACTGACGTGACCTGCCAGAACTGACGCTAACGCTAGATTGTGTTTGATCTGGTTAGCAATCAGGGTCCTGATCTGATGTCCTGTTGGCAAATGAGATGTTCTAATGAATCATTTCTTTTTAATGATTCATTTGATGCAGTCAAGATTTGGCTGGTTAGTCTATACTATTTGATGCTCAAGAAACATTTCTGATGATTATCAATGTTGAAAACAGTTGTGTGGCTTCATATTTTTGTGGAAACTGCGATACATTTATTTTTCAGGATTCTTTGATTAATAGAAAGTTCAAAAGAACAGCATTTATTTGAAATAGAAATCTTTTGTAACATTATAAATGTCTTTACTGTCACTTTTGATCAATTTAGTGCATCCTTGCTGAATAAACATGTTAATGTCTTTCAAAATAATCATTTAAAAAATTTCTGAATGGTAGTGTAGTTCAGCCCCTGCTGGTAGATTGTTGTAACTGCACTATTTTGCCATTCAAGCCATTTTTTTCTTCTTTTATTTCAAGAAAAATATATACAGTATTGCATGTAAACAAATTTAAGCAAATGTATATTTTCCCTGTCGGATGTGAATTTGAATTTGGGAGTGCGTGTGCTTCGTGAACTGGTGCGTCGTGTGCTATTATACACACCTCTCTGCTGTTGACTCAAAGAATCAGGTATTTTGAACCATTTCTGTCCGAACAAAAAAAAAAAGATCACTAAAATAAATCAGGCCTCCCAATAATATTCATCAGTGCTGGAGGCTTTAGAGGGATTTTATGATTTCAGGAAAGATCAGAATTCCAGCTCGGATCAATTCCTGGTACAAGGACAAGCCGAGATGCACACAGTCACTCAGCCAATGGAAAGCTTTTCCTCATGCTAAATCCTATTATCCGGCTTTTATCTGGTATCTTACATCGGCACCTTTTGTTGAGCCTCTGAAACCACGTTTTGAACAAATCAGGTGAATCAATGATTCAATGGAGCATTCATAAAGAGAATCATTTACTTCACTCCTGAATGAATCAGCTGTTTGAATTAATCAAATGAATCAATGAATCAATTAATCAATGAATCAATCAATCAATGACTTAATCATTAAGACAATTAGTACCACCTACTGGCAGTTTTAGTTTTATATTTAGAGTATATATTATTAAAAACATTAAAGGTTTATATAGTTCATATAAAAATTCATTCATCATTATGTATTATATGAAATTCTGTAGGTAAATATAAACATAATAATCTAGAAATATATATTTTTATTTTTTAAAGTTTATTCTCAGTAGGATTTTAATGTTTTTGCTCTCTAAAATTTCAATGAACTCAACAAATTAATATACATTTTATATGAAATAAATGTTTTAGCGGGTTTTGCGGCATTTCATACAATTATTTTTAACACTATAATGTAATATAACAAAGTTTTTGTAAATAATTACAGTGTGTGTGAATGAACATGTAAATTAATAAATTATAGTGAGAAAATTAAATTTGTAATTAAAAACTACACTTACAGCAGTTATATGCAATCATATGAATTGAATTCCCTAATAATTCTACTTCTTTCAGTTATATTATGTTTTAGTGTGTTAACTGTGAATGTAGAAACACGTACAGCGGCCCAAACAATATCTCAGGTCACTTCGTTTTGTCAAATTTGTTCGCTTGAGATCTTTCTTTACGATAACCACATTTGCTTGTCAAATGCAGTGACATTCAGGCATTTTCAAGCGTGTCCATATATTTTTGGTTTCATTCTTAAACCATTCATAGTTGCATGTAGCTTGTTTTATCACTGATGTCTGTTTCGGCCTCTCATGGCTCGTTTCACCTCTTATCAGGGCTATCACTGGTTAAAATAGAGCTTGATAGGGCGTCTTTTTCCTGCACCCGTCGACTTCCCCAAGCACAGACGCCTCCCTTCCCTCGGTGTGTGTGCTTAAGGAAGTGAAGGCCAGGGTTCACAGGACGGTCACAGTCACACCCCTGAATGATCTGCCACCCAACGGAGCAGGACCTCAGCAGCGCTCGCATACTTTCATCATGGCACAGCTTCATCATAATGCACTGCTGCCCCGCCCACCATTCCGGCCCTGGCCTGTGATTGGTCAGCACAGCTCCACCCCCTCACCTCTAAGGCCAAGTTCAGGCTCTCAGATTGACTGAGATAGAGAGAGACAGATGACAAGAATGACACACACACACACACACACACACACACACACACACACACTTTATTTCACAGGCTTTTCTACTAACCATTAAAGTTATGAGTAACTGTTTAGGTTTTGTTGTTTTCAGGCAAATATTTACTTACTATGTAAATATTTACATAAATACTATAAGAATATTTAAGTAATGCTTAATTGTAGCCTAAACTGATCTCTCTCTCTTTCTCTCATATATATATATATATATCTCCTGCCTGCAGAATGAAATAATCACTATTACAAACATAAATAATATAAATACAAATATAATTTTAATTAAAGGAATTGCATTATATTACATTATTATGGTATTTTATTCTTATTAATAATAATACTAATAACATTTCCTATTTTATATTGATATTTATTATGTATCAATAATAATTATTAACTATAATATTTTTTTATTTTCTTGAATATTCCTTATCCTACCTTCAGAACCTAAACAATCACTCACTCATATATTAACTATATAATAGCATAGATTATTATATATTATTAATAATAATAATAAACATTATTGTTTATATTAATATGTATGTATGAATAGCAAATTATTTATATGAAATTCTGTAGATAAATCTATTAATCTTGAAATAATTTAGAATTTCTATAATAATCTAATATTTTATCTCATGATCATAAATATGCATAAATGCTATATATGAAGATTATTATTATTACTATTATTAATTAAACATTAATGATTTATATTCATATTTATTATGGATGAATAATAACTTACTAATAATTTGTTATATGAAAATTTTGTAGATAAATCTAAATATCAAATCTAGAAATAATTGTGAATTTCTGTAATAATCTAATCGAGTGTATTAATAATTTTATCTCACGAGCATGAACATGCAAGATTATCGTTTCGCCTCACTCAGAAAAGATGAAAGAAATCCTGAGTCACTTTGACCGTTTGACCGTTATAAAGTGGGTCATGGTTGGGTCAGTTAAGATAAAGTCCTTCATGATTCAACTGTCAAGTTGTTTGTAATCAGACAGGGAAAACACACACACATACTGCTTCGTCAGGCTTAAACAGCAATCTCGGACATGATGAAACCTCCCTTAGCAAACAGCTTCACCTTGACCCCTGCCGTGTTTCTGTATAGTAACAGTTCTTCATATCAGTGCACGTTGTGTGTTGCGGTTGTGTGATTTAGGCAGTGTTGTTGTGTGGTGATTGCGTGTGTGGCTGTATGCCAGCTCTTGGCACTCTCAGCTACTGTTTAAATCAGTCAAGAGTTTAATTTGATCTTCTAATCCTTCACTAATGAACAGAAACACACACACACACACACACATCTCTCTTGCTCTTGACGTCTTTTGGTAAATCATTCACACAGTCGCCTTTACTGCATCAGTGAACTTATTTATATAAATATATTAAGAAATAGCTATACAATATAATAAATATTGCTTAATTTTTATAGTATAATTAATTTTTAATGAATGATTATTATTTATCATATTATTTAGTAATATTTTTATGTGTGTGTAAATGTGTGAACATGTATAAAGTGGATTCATGTACCCTCTGGTGGTCAGAAATAGTAGTGCATATTTACACTAAATCAACATATGGAATTTGATCCCATTTACCTTTTTAAATAAATGTCTCTTGTCTGATAAGCATAATACGTGACCCGTACTGTAAAAATGAGTCTGTAAAAAATGTAAATTTTGGTAGAATTTGAGGTTTTCTCAAAAATGAGTTCATTAAGCCCTCGTCTAGCGATCCCAATGTTCCAAATAGCAATTAAAGTGTCTTTATTTGTATGTTTTCTGGTAGAAGTACCTTTCCTTTCTCCATGAAAAATGCCGTTTTTCTCCGCCCGCTTCTCGACGACTCGCACTTCCTCTCAGCACAAGTTTGGTATCTTGTGAAGCACTTATTTGTGAATATTCATAGCGAATTATCGATGGCATGAGTTTGAACCAATGAAATGTGATTGTAAAACTCATTCTGATGTAAACAAAACGATCTTACTCGCGCTGACAGATCCGAATTAAGCGCGCGAAAAAGACGCCTCTCAGACAACGCGCGATCCCGATACACACCATTACACGGAATTACAGCATTTCAAAAAAATCTGTCTTGGCGAGTATTCACGCAAACATTATCTGTTATGTCAACGTTTGATTAACTGTTGGGGAAAAACATCTGATGTGTAACATTATATTAGGTCCGTGTGGTAAAGTAGGTCTTAATATAGGCTGTCTGTTTCATTAGTAATCAAACAATTGTGGAATTATGGAGAAAAAAACGTTTAATATATATTTCTACCTATAGCCTAGTTGACTTGGCTTGTGCTAAATTTGGTGTTATTAACAGGGATTTTAAGGTTTTATGGTTGCTAGGTGATTTTGTTTTGGAGACTTCAACTCGATTTTTCTCAAAATTTACTAACTCTATCGACTTCAAAGCAGACCTCAATCATTTTTTGTAAGATTCCAACAAATCATACATCATTTTTGAAGGATTTTTAATAGAGAATGTGAAAATAACAATAACTCATTTGCTCATTGCAACTCATTTTGCCAGCACAGGTCACAAAACAATATATACAACATACAATGTATAACAATGTATACAATAATATTATAATTAAAGTAATTTTCTCTCTTCTCTCTCTCTTTCGCCTTCAGTTCTGCCCTCTTCACGTGACACGCCCAGTCCGATAGATCCAGACTCCATCCAGGTTCCGGTTGGGTACGAGCCCGACCCCGCTGACCTCGCCCTATCCAGCGTCCCAGGACAGGAAATCTTCGACCCTCGCAAGCGCAAATTCAGCGCGGAGGAGCTGAAGCCGCAGCCCATGATCAAAAAGGCGCGCAAAGTCTTCATTCCAGATGACATGAAGGTAAAAGCACAAACATTAAACCATAAAGCACTCAAAGAAAAATAATGATTATTATTTTATCTCTCCAAATATTTGTGAAACAACAACAGTAATAATAATATTATATTTTGTTAATGTTGTACAAATAAATAGTAATATACAGTAATATACTTTAAAACAATGCATTCTGGGTAATATTTGTCATTTTCGAGAAAGTAGCCTATAGGTTACTTTCTCGAAAACAACAAATAATATTACCCAAAATGCATTGTATTACAGTATATTACCGTTTCAATGGAAAATGGTGTTTTACTGTGTAAATTTGTTAAAAAGCTGCTATACAGTTTGTTTGAAATTCATTTAGATTTATTCATATTTTTTTAAAAAGATGAATGTATAATTTTTGTGTCACCAGGAAAAATTCCAAACTGAATTGTGAGAATAATTATTTTTTTTCTGATTTGTTTGTCTCTCCGTATCCGAGCAGGATGACAAGTACTGGGCACGGCGCAGAAAGAACAATGTCGCGGCCAAACGGTCCCGGGACGCTCGCCGGCTGAAAGAGAACCAGATCGCCATCCGCGCGGGATTCCTGGAGAAAGAGAACGCGGCGCTCAGACAGGAAGTGGCCGACCTGCGGAAGGAACTCGGCCGCTGTAAGAACGTTCTGGCCAAATACGAGGCGCGACACGGCCCTCTGTGAGCCCCTCCCATCCCCACACAAGCCCCGCCCACACCCACCCTCCAGGGACTTCTGTGTGCCCATTTAAGAGGCACCAAATTCTCCTCAAATTTTTTCACGTTTCTCTCTCGATATTTGAGTTGACGTGTTTTTCGTTTGTGTTTCAGTGTCTGTCCTTCTCCTCTCAAGTAGGAATTTCACTTCTCTCTCTTTCCTTTTATTTGTTCGTTCGTCCATTTATTCCTTCGCCAACGACGGATCGTTTATTTGGAAATGATTCTACATGGTTCTCGTTTTCTCTGGAATGTTTTCAAACACGGACTGATAAATATTTTCCTCTCTTCTCGCCCTCCTGTCTGTCAATCATCCGCTCGGTCCATCCCCCTCTTCCCAGAGGCTCCGCCCACTTCCTGTTGCTCGAGCTTATTTTTGTGTATATTATTGTATTTTAGTTGAATAGCTGTAATGCACCGACACCTTTCGTTCTGTAAAGTGTGTATAACACTAGCTAGCATCAGAACACAATGTCTGTTTCCTGTTCTTTGTGTTTTTCGTCTGTTTTATTTTCATCATTACTTTTAAACCAACACCAGCGTAGTTTTTTTGCGTCTTTCCTGTATTGTCCATGGAGCAATAAGCCTGAATCTCTTCAGAGGGCAAAACACATGAAATGTAAGCTAGATTCTTCTACTCTAAAGTTTCTGCAAAGCCTGTTTCATAGCGCCATCATGTACTTGCTGTAGTGCAGAAACTTTCCCTCCAAAACTTTCCCTCCAAAACTGCTGAATCCATTATTTGTCTCTCTTTCTCTCTCTCTCTCTCTCTCTCTCTCTCTCTCTCTCTCTCTCTCGCTCTAACTCCCTGCACTAATGCGTGTTTCACAATCTGATCTGGTGCAATGTTTCTACCTACACTATAATCTGCCTGATATATTTATGGACTTTTTTTTGAATGGAAGATTTTTTTTCAAAAATATTCAGCTGTTAATTACTACTATTGTTATAGCTGTTCTTATTGTTATGGCTGTATAGTAATTTTTCCTTATTGTTTTATTGGATATTTCAGCATGATTATTGTTTCAGAGTTGCGGCCTCAAGCTAATTGTAAATGGGTCTTTTTTTTTTTCCTTTTTTTTTTAGAATGGATGATTTTTTTCTTTTCTTTTTTTTTTTTATTTTTTTTTTTCACCCACAGCATGTTTTAGAATTTTTGTTTGTTTTTAAGTCAGTACAAAAAATAATATTTGTAGTGGGTTTTTTTTTCTTTCATTTTTGTAGCTTCGCGTGTCTGTCGGCTGTATGACTGTAATGAATGTGTTTGAAGAGGTTTTGAGGCGTTCGTTAAGCAGGACGGTGTTGTCTCAAATACTGTGGTTGAAACCCAATCAGTTTGTTTACTGCAGACCAAAAGATACAGCACACAGATTTATTGATAAAACAGAGTTTTAATGTTTATATATATATATATATATATATATATATATATATATATATGAAAACTATTCTATAAGTTGCTTTTTTTGTACAGTATTTTTCCTATATAATACTGTTTGAATATTTTCAAGGCACAACAAATCCAGAGTAGTACAAGAGAAATCTATGATAGCGTATATATATATATCTATTACTCAGCGCTAAGTAACATAGTGTTTTTATATATTATGAAGTATATAACAGGGAGTAAAAGCGAAACCCGCGATTATGTCCTCTATTTTGGGCATTAAAAACCTTCTGCACCCTCAATTTTCAAATAGCCTTTAGTATTCTGTCTCAGGGAACGCTAGCAGCCGGACCTCACACCATAACTCGCAGCAACATAAAGATTATATATATGTATATTGTACAGAAAGTACATGAATAGTTTTTCTCCTATAGGGAGGAGCTGCAATTCCTCCGTATAACTCTAATGGAGTTTCATTACACACAGCATCCACAGTATTGCTATTGGTTCTTTGGATGGAAATCTAAAGGCTATGCTTTCTAGTCTATACAATTGAGTCTTTTTCACAGTAGAGTGTTGCTAATGAATGTTTAGTGCGGCAGCTCTAAGAGCTTTTGCTTGGTTGAATGTTATAAAAGTCTTATTGTTGTCAATGGAGTCACTGGGTACGTTCAGACTAGTATACTACTACTATTCCTGCAGTATATAGTATGTATGTGCACAGTTTGTGAAAGTAGTAAGCTAGAAGTTAATTCTGGAACGTACCAGCTTTTTGTAGGTTTTTCTGGTCTGAGATCAGTTTTTTTTCTTTCTGTTCTAATAGATGATGCAGGGTTTAAAGCCGGGACAACTGATCTCAGGTCAGGTTTGATTGCTGTTCCTGCTGGTGACTTCATTGTCAACAGTAACTGCCCCAGTTTAGGCCAAAATTCAGATGTGCATAGATGCTGAGGGTCGATTGGGGGCAGAAATGGCGCTGTGTTTTATGTGTTTCTTTTAATTTCCCTTTATTTTCACATGTCTGTTTGTTTGTTTTTTTGTGGTATAAATGCAGATGTGAGACGCGTGTATAAAGCCCTGTGTAGACTGTTTCCAAATGTACAAAACTTAAATAAATCCAGGATTAAGCCAAACCGTTTCTCGTGAATAATGCCCCATGAAAATACCTCCCTGAGGGCAAGAGGGAGGCCCAGCCAAGTTTTCAGCATTTCACTAATGTGTTCCTCTCCTTGTTAGATGGGGAAAGTTTTAAAGGTTAAACAGTCCTAGATCATCTTGAAAATCCTATTTATTCTGCCTTTATGTGCTATCAGACTTGAATACAACTGTCCTAGTCAGCAATTATCAACAAACTCTCAAATCGCGTGAAACTAGGGCGGGCCATACATTTTAAACATGGCGGATGACTATCATCAGATTACAGAAATTTCACGGGCACTAAAGCAAAATCCCTTTCAAGGAAAGTCTGTTCACTCGGTGGCCATATTTGCAATGCCTCTGGGCAGCTATTTTGGGCATTCCAAGACCAATTCCTATCTATTTAAAAAGGGGGAATCCTGAAAACTACTTGGCGAACTCACAATTAAACAACATATTTCAAATCAGCAACACAATCTGACATGAACTGTCCCATAAATGTGACCCTGGACCACAAAACCAGTCATAAGGGTCAATTTTTTAAAATTGAATAAATAAGCTTTCCATTGATGTATGGTTTGATAGGACAATATTTGGCCGAGATACAACTATATAAAAAAATCTGGAATCTGAGGGTGCAAAAAAATCAAAATATTGAGAAAATCGCCTTTAAAGTTGTCCAAATGAAATCCTTAGCAATGCATATCCACTCACAAAAATACATTTTTGATATATTTACCATAGGAAATTTACAAAACATCTTCATGGAACATGATTTTTACTTAATATCCTAATGATTTTTGGCATAAAAGAAAAATCGATAAGGTTGGATGTTTTAAAGGTTCTTCATGAAACCATCAATGCCAAAAGAGAACCACCATTTCTGATAGCATGTGAAGGCAGCATTAGCATATAAACGTTTGGCCAACTCAATCTGGAGTGTTTAGCAATAGATTGCATGAGTAGATAATCTTGTATTCATATAAATCTACCTTTAGATGCAATTCTAATAGCATCCGTAATCTCATGAGGACAGGGACGGACACAGCAGTGAGATTGTGGGAAACGGGGTGGCGTCTCCCTTTGGGTAAAATTCACTACCTCAGTCCTGAAAGGAAGCTAGAACCATATTGAACCTGTTTAGTCCAGTGCCTTGAATTACCACAGATGATTTCACACTCATTTTAAAGCTTAAATTACTTGGACCGGATCGGACCTGCACGGAAAGGGCTCCCCGCGCTGCTCCAATCAGCCCCAAAAATCCTACCGCTTACTTTACACATTCTCAAACACAGAACTCAGACGCTAATAAAGCGCTGGTTCGTCTTGAAAGACCCGCAGAGGGTCGACGGGAAGGTGGGCCCAGGGAACCGCCGTATTGAAGGCAACACCTGCAGACAGTCTTATGAGAGAGACATCAAAGCTGGAGATGTTTGATCTTGTGTGTCATGCAATGGAAGCAGAAACCTGAACCTTTGCTCTCTGCTGCCACCTTTTGATCCCTTATCTCTCTGTACATTTAGTGTCCAATAAAGTCTTCAGTTTTCTCTCAAGATCTGTGCTTTTCTGTCTTTGTTCATGACTCTGAATGGGAGGCCCTGAAGCTATTATTTTTCATGCTTTAATAAAATACAAAAGGGTTTTATCTGCATGAAAACATTAATGCTAACTTAGCATGAAGTGCTCTACATAACCTGTTCTATTTCTGTAATGTGATGTGTTTCCAAGTGAAAGTATAGCCTATATTCATCAAGAAAAAAAAATCCAGGTTGAGTGGTGGGAAGCAAGCTATTACATTTTAATTTAAAAAATAATAATAATACTGAATCAAATCAATATATAATAACATGCACTGAATCATTCACAAACTTTTAAGAAAGTACATTTTCCCCATTAAATTTTAAAGTCAAATTCTAATACACACATTATATTACACGTATGTTTTAGTTAAGACAACAATGTTTCACTACAATGACAAATTTTAAAATTTATTTGGAAAAGGTTTGTGCATTTTTGCCTTTAGATTTCTTCAATTAATGTCTTTGTCTCAAGATGGTACTTGTGATCAGTAAGGAAGAAATTAAATTTGGTCTCTTTCCTAATTTCTTTCCTAAAACGTCACAATAATGTCAACATTAATGTTTTAGATAACATGAAGTAACAATATTTTTTTCAGTATTTATTCATCTTTATGTGTGTGAATAAAATACAGTTGAACATTGTTTGTTCACGTTAGTTGGCGATTCATTAAATAATGTTAACGGTAACATTTTGATTTTAAAAATTAATTGAAAAATGTTTAATGAATAACATCAAAATTAACTATGTAGAAGTATTGTTTATTGTTAGTTGTTAAACAAGACCTTTCCTTAAAGGTACAACATGTAACTTTTTGCCATCTAGCGGTTAAAAAACAAAACTGCATGCATTTGAGGAAGACATTGTTTTAGTCGTGCTTCGGCTTTGAGTGACTGTTCGGATGAATATGGTTATCCCAGTGCTCATAAAACATTCACTACTAAGCTTTAAGGGTTAGTTCACCCAAAAATGAAAATTATCCCATGATTTACTCACCCTCAAGCCATCCTAGGTGTATATGACGATCTTCTTTCAGACAAACACAATTGGAGATATATTTGCGCAGTTGGTTTACGGCGCCAACACCTGTGAGGAATTCAGAAGACTCAACATCTGGATCAACATGCACATTCCCAAATTTCTATATATCCTAATTATTGGTAATATGTAATTCATTTTTCCAGGAGCTCATTGCTTCTACCTTCAATTAAATTGCTAACAATGATTGTAAATTAATTGCCTAAATTATTACATTATTAGATAAATGCATTCTCTAAATTGTAATGTTGACATGCATTCTCTGTAAAGCTGCTTTGTAGAAGATCAGCAGCATAAGCGTATACATGTAATATATCAATCCTCCCAGATAAATCTCTTTTTCTGTTTATTTGAATACTGGTAAAACGTCATTAAAAATCAGACTTGAGTTTAAGTTAATTAATTTACATTATTTTTTATATATCATGCAAGTCTTATAGAAGATTTAACTCTATATTCTTACCTTAAACTTCCGTCCTTTGAGTAAAAAAAAAAAAACAAAATCCAAAAAACGTGAATAAATCCTGCGCAAATGTGATCCTTCTGTTTCCACCTTATAAGAACATAAATTTCTCCCTAAATCAGAAGATCTGAGCACGTAATCTTCTTATTTCATTGTGAAAAGCGCTATACAAATAAATGTGAATTGAATTGAATTTAATATAGGCTATTTAAACACATCCTTGCTCCTCCAAGCTTTATAATTGTAGTGAAGGGGGCGAGAATTTGAAGCCCAAAAAAATTCACCCCCTGGAAAAAATATTAACCCTCTGGAGCCGTATGGATTACTTTTATGATGGATGAATGTATTTTTATTTCTTTATTTGCTTCAAAATATCCCCAACCCCCTCAACCATTATAAAGCTTGGAGGAGCCAGGATATTTATTAATATATCTCCGATTGTGTTTGTCTGAAAGAAGATAGTCAAATACACCTAAGATGGCTTTAGGGTGAGTAAATCATGGGATAATTTTCATTTTTGGGTGAACTATCCCTTTAAGAGATAACCAGTTTCGATGGAAAGGATATCAAGCTGACTAGCTGAAGACATTACTGTAGCTTTAGCCTTTAAAAGACTTCACAAAACTACTAAAATTCTACTAAATTCCAGTACAGCGCTACAACCATAATGAAATGAGCCTTCACAATAGACAATGCTTTATGGTGACTGTTAAATAGCTACATATGTCAATGTATCTGTTCAATAAAATACCTAACTCACCTTGTAAAGTTATAAAAACACCATCTCCGCGTCGCTTTTACAACATTTGAAATCCCTCAGCCATCTTTGAAATGAACCCGTGCTGATTCTCGCTTTATTACAGGTTCTGTCACGTTCTTTTTTGCCAGAAGACTCTCCTCTGTTCGTTTATTTAAAATGGTTTGTGATTTAGCTGCTCCACGTCAACCTTTCTCGCTCGTTTGTGACAACTGACCTATGCCGTTCCCACGCCATACAAGTAGTCGGAGCATCTTTTCTCTGTTTATGAACTGAAGAGATAAGCGCGGGCAAGTGGCGCGTGTACTCAGTTTCCCGCGAAAACCATCCCGACAGACAGGTCTCATAATATTTTTTAAGAAAGTGGGTGGTCTTAATTTTCTTTTAACCTGTAATTTTTCGCTTAATTACTCATAAAATTGTCTAAATTTGATGAGCAAGCACTTTTAGCATGGAAACTGTTTCGTAAATAATTTTTCTCCTCACAAAATGAAAATTTGGAATAACGAATTGATTACAATTAAAGGCAACAGTATATATTTGGAGAAATGGTTGGATCATGGTTTAAATTACTTGAGTGATCTGTTTGATTCAACACAAAACATTTATTCTTTTATGTTTAAGTTCAGTTTTCCTATAAAATATAAATAATTTGTTACAATAGTAAAGCTATCCCTTCTGGACTTATTAATTTGATGACCAGCCATCTGTCTTATTATATTGTAGATAATAAAGACAAATTTTTTTTTTTAAATGGCAAAAATGTATTTGATAAAAAATGCACTAACATATTAGACAAGAAAGTAAGTTACTCCAAGAGGAAAATTTTACTGGAATTCCCTTCTTAGAGATGTTAATTGGAGAAAGGCATGGCTGTTACCTTACAAATTTTGTATTTCAAATAAAGAGAAATTCACCTTAAGATATTACATAAAATAGATCCAACTAATATCTTACTCTCTAAGTTTATTGATGTTGAAGAATGCTCTTTCTGTAATTGTACTGAGGAGTCTCTATGCCATTTGTTTTGATTGTCAGTGTACAGACATTTTGGAAAGACTGTTTTCTCACTTTCTCTGCCAAAGTTAGATCGACAATAAATTTAAACCTGAAAGCTATTATTTGTTATTATGAACATGAAGACAAAAATATTGACAATTTTGTAAACTTCATTATCCTGAATGGTAAATTCTTTATTCACAAATGTGGATTATCCAAATCTCCTCCTTTATATAAGGGTTTCTGTAACAAACTCATTCTTTTAATGAAATCTTTTAAACTTGTGAAAAATGTAAAAGGTAATTCTATTGTTACATATTATGAGTCTGTATTTGGCGTCTTGTGAATGTCCGTTTTTTTTCCCTCTCCCATTTATCTTTGGAGCTTTGTCATTGGTGCTTGTTTTTTTGCAGTGTTAAGTTCTTAATAAAAAAAAAAAATGAATCAGAGGCTAATACAAAAACACGTTTTGGAAGAAGGTTTGGTGTATTGACTTTGGTAATCTTGAACAGTCTTCATCTTGCCATATGTGAAACTTGGACTTAAGCCACAATATTCCAGATGAAACAAACACATGCACTAGAGTTGTTACTGCTTTCATTTATTAACACTTTAGAAAGTTGTTCAGTATTGGACATGTTTAATCTTTATAGTAACACCAGCACCAAAACACCAGAATGATGTACGATGAGAACATCAGAAGCATTAGAAGACGTTTCATAGTTAGATTTGAAAAGGCCAGTGCAGAATCATGTGCCAAAACAGGATGTAGAAAGATTTTACAAAAGTCTGTCCCAGAGTACAAGAGCTGGTCAAAATGACTCTGTTCATGCAGTCCGAACACATTTCACCAAACACCCGAAATCAGAACAATGAAATGCTGTGCTCTCGTCATGTCGGAATTACAAAAGTCAAAATACTAAAACAAGAACATTAATTCACCTCTATGCTACTTTTATAAATAATAAAAAAAAAAAAATTGTAATTACGGATTTGAAAATGGTAGGCTTAACTATGGATATCCCAACATGACGTGAACGCACCTGAAGAATAAGCATGTGTTTATCGACCACAGTGATAATATTATAAAACAAAAGCCGTTGAGCAAAACACTTAAATATGAGAGATAGCTGCGATCCAGACCTCCGGGTTTAGCACTTTTTAAAAACATCTGAGTTTCCACCCAGTGGATCGCAGCGATTCCTGAATCCCAACAGATCAGTGCTTCAACAGAACTGCAAAGTCAACTGAACAGCGACTGTTAAAGAGCGCAGCCGAACGCATTCACAGTGTCACGGCGTCTTCTGCAGAAACGCCTCAGAAACCAACGAGGGTCCTTGGAATGATGATGATGATGCCTACTAAAGAACACGATTTCCCATGATCCTCTGAAACTCACTCTAGTCTCTGAATATAGGTAGTTTAATGTGCATGATGGGATGATGACCATCTGTCGATATCTCAATCTCATATACGGTTAACAAGCGAATCTCACTAAACTTGTCATATTTCACAAAATATATGTATTTTACAATTGTTCAGTTTCATGACAATTAAGCACATTTCCTATATATATATATATATATATATATATATATATATATATATATATATATATATATATATATATATATATATATATATATATATATATATATATATATAGCCGATTATTCAGTGTGATATCTGCAGATACCGATATTTTGAGGGTTCTGCCTTTTATACCTTCTTTTAAATTAATGATAATTTCAATTTAATTATACATTTATAATTAATAATTATATTTTTAATTACTATATTTTGAAAGAAATGCAAATAAAACCTTTATTCTCTCCATTTCATCAACTTGTTTCAGAGTAACTGGTATCAATTTGAGTAGAACACATTACTCAAATTAATATTAAAACACACTAACTAAATTCTGAAGATTAAATTAATATTTCTTAACTTTCTGAATGTTTTTAATTCATATAATTACTATTAATATTGAACATCAAACTGGTTTCTTAGCATTTTCTTTACATAAAGCTCAAATTCAGTGCATTTTTCTGTCCTCTTTTGATTGACAGGAGATATCGGCCCTGGTTATCGGCTGTTTTTAAACTATCGGCCGACAACCGAAAGTGCGAAAATGTGCTTTTATCGGCTGATACCGATTATTGGCCGATATATCGGTTCTAATATATTTTGTATTTTTTTTTATAGAAATTGTTTTTTTGTTTGTTTTTTTTATAAGAAATGCACCGATATATCGGCCAATAATCGGTATCAGCCGATAAAAGCAAATTTTCGCACTAATATATATATATATATATATATATATATATATATATATATATATATATATATATATATATATATATATACATATATATATATATATATATATATATATACACATATATATATATATACACACATATATATATATATATATATATATTACACACAGTCAAACCAAAAATTATTCAGACATTTTTTATATTTTTTATATATTTTTACTAGTGGGTGCAGGACACTATATTTCATTTATGTAAGTGAGGATAGCAAAATAAAGTAAACTGACATATTATACTCAAATTCTTCATACAGTTGACTACCAGTAAAATTAATAAAAATTTGGGACCAAACACTTGTCATATTTTATTACCATTTTTTTAAACTACAGAGAATAAACTTTTATAATGAATTAAATGTTCAAGGTGTCTGAATAATGGTTTGACTGTATATATAAAGAGAAGGAAAATATGTTGACAATGTCACAATGCAAAAAAACGCATTGGTCCTAAAAAATAGTAGGCTCGAGTTTTAAAAACAACGTTTCTTGTGATCGGTTTTTCTTTTGATTTTTGGGGTGAAATATGACCCGTTTTTGTCAGATTCATCAACAGATACTGGACGTCATTCTATCATCAAGTCATAACCAGCAGGAATCGAAAACGTGTCTTTAAGGAAGTTCAGGCTGTGAAATAGACATCCTACAGCATAGTAGACCTGGTTGTGCTCGGCAACGTTTCTATCCGCCATCATCCCATCATCAGCCTCTCAACGACAACATTTCAGATGTGACGGAATATCAAACACAAGTGGTTCGTCCTGTTAGAAAAGTGCCGCATAGAAAAAAAGCTCCGTGCAGCACTTTCAAATCCTGCTGAAAGAGCAGAAACACGGCAAGAGCGTAGAAAACCACCAGCACTTTGTAGAAAACAACTAGCTGTACGTCTGAAGTAAGTTGAGATGCAAAAATAGATCTGATACAGAAAGTTGCAAGAATAAAGCAAACTAATTCACTACTGATGATATGAAACAACTACAGAGTGTGTGCGCGCGTGTGTCAGAATGCACAGAATAAATCATTACATATCAGACACAATCACAATTCATCTGCTTTCAGTGGAATATATTTACATAATACTGACGAACATGGCATTGCCATGTTGTTGCAGCTGTGGCAATACTGCGACACACACACACGCACACTTCGCTGATCCAAGTTGGTTAGAAAACCGTAAACATTGCATGGTCGTACTGGTAAACTATGGTGTTTGGAGCATCCGGACGAGACGATCATGGTGTTTTGGTGATAAAGCAGAGAGAGAGACGTCAACAGAGGAAGTGATGAGGAAGAGCTCGGGCTGGAGACGCTCAAACATCCCTGATGTCCTCCAGAGCGGGGCTGCGGTACAGGTACTTCCAGATGGCGTAGTAGTGGATGGCAGCTGCCAGCGCCACGAACACATGCCAGATGGCGTGAGCGAACGGAATCACGCCGTCAGATTTGAAGAAGACGACGCCCAGGCAGTAGACGAAGCCTCCGAACGCCAGCTCGTACAGCCCATCTGTGTTACTCTGCTCAAAACAAGAACAAAACAGTCACAGACATGAAAATCATTCAGTAAAGTTTTGTTTTTACCCATTTTTTATTGTGCACCAACCAGAAATCCTAGTCATAGCCCACTTTATTACACCACAGATGTTTAAAAGATAATATTTTGACACATTTTGTAGGCCGAAACATGGAAACGGGTTTGCATTTTAGCACTTCAATGAATGGGTCTTTGGTTAAATACCTGAATATAATACATCAGTAATAGCTCTTTTAAAGCGTTTACTTGAATAAAGTGAGCTGCGTCCCAATGCAGAGGCTGCATACTTCGAAGGCTCCTTTGAATGCGGTCTACAAAGGCCCTGTCCCAAATAGCACACTTCGGGCCCTATTTTAACAATCTAAGCACATGGTCTTAAGCGCATGGTGCAGGTGCACTTAGGGCGTGTCCAAATCCACTTTTGCTAGTTTAACAATAGAAAAAATGGTTGCTGTGCCAGGTGCATGGTCCAAAAGGGTTCTCCTTATTCTCTTAATGAGTCATGGGTGTTTTGGGCGTAACCTGCAATAAACCAATCAGAGTGTCATCTCCCATTCCCTTTAAAAGCCAGGTGTGTGGATTTGCTGTTTACATGGCGGAATATCGACACCCTCAACACGTTCTGCACCTGCCTATAGGCGCATATTACTAACGCGCCCTTTAAATAACAAAAAAAAAATATTGCGCCATTGACTTTAGACCAGGTTTTTGTTGGTCAATGGCGCAGTTGTTTTCAGTTGCCTCAAAATAGCAACACGCTAACAATGCACCTGAACACACCTCGTTTTCAGACCAGCACGCCCTTGGGCGAACATATGGGCGTGAGTTGCATTTGCTATTTAAACAACATGGGCGCTGGACGTGAAAATGATAACTGCGTCGGGCTGAAACCAGCAAAAAACACTTGCGTCGCACTTGGCCGTCGCATTGCGCCGGGTGTATGATAGGGCCCTTCATGTGAATTTGCGGTCTTGTGGACTTACAAGACCGCAGGGTAGTGTTGCAGTCAAAACCGCCTAATCCAAGACCAAGGCCTTTAAGGCAGGAACACAGGCTGAAGTTGGTCCTCGTCGGCTTTTTTCCGGCCGATTCGAAATGTTGAACCGGCGGTCGGAGCTCGTCGGTCCGTCGGGCCATCTGATCATTCTGATTGGCTGTTCAGATACTGCCACCTGCTGGTACGGAAAGGCATTTCATCTCACGCAGGCGCAGAACTGACGTGCTACACAGACGCTGCCGACGTGAGCCAACCCCGCAGTCTGCTTTCGTCGCCACTAGTTTGTCGGCATTGGCTTGGTGTGTTCCTGCCTTTAGGGTTCCATTTTGGGACAGGCCAAATGTGTCCTTTGTTTCCCAGGCCTGAATCCTTCGCAAACTAGCGTATCATAAAAGATTCATTGTGCGCCGGTGACGACAGGATTACAGTACTGGGCTTCAGCTTGAATATCTAATGATGCAAATTAAAAATTTAAAAAAAAAAACTTTAATTTGGTTCAAATGTTGACTATATCTTACAAAGATGCGATTTTATATAGTTTATTCTCTTTATTATGAGCAGAAATGGACCATGGTGAACATATTTAGACAGGTTGTGAGCTCTGTGTTGTTTTCAGAAAGTACAAATGTTACTGGCGCTTGTCAACGGCAGCTTTCAGTCGTGTTCATTAGGCGACAAGAACAATCTTGTCCTTCGAAGTCGGTGTCCTTCGAAAGGATGCAGCTTCTGAATTGGGACGCAGTAAATGTGACTACAGAGGTTGTTGAGGACATTAAACAGGTAAACTCATCTACTCACTAGTCTGCTTTCACAGCCTTGTTGTGTTTATAATCACACTCTTTCAATCATTATAACTCAGACTTTCAGGGAAAATGTTTTTAAATAAAGACGGAAAGAGTTGTTGAATCTTAGTCATGGTGATGTTTAAGTCATGCAACTGTGGTGTAGTTCGTTCATAGCCTACATTTAGCTTTTTACTTCTGCTGACTGTTGTTCATTTCCAACTTCTTGGGCTTTGCATGCAGGGAGACTTATTTAGTGCCTCTCAGTTGCATCCCAAACCACAAGGTGGCGTCAGAGTCTGTGACATGGGACACATGCCAATTTGCATTCACACACACAGTTCTCCTGCTGTCTATGACTCAAATAACACATGGACCTAAAGCAAAGGATATGTTGTAGTTCACTAATGTTTGAATCTCAGTTTGTTTATACGCACAAACGAAAAAAAAAAAAAAAGCCTTGCTTCCTAATCTAGTTTAACCTGCAATTATATATTACGAATACTGTCGTCTCTTTGTTACTCTTTTGTAAGTTGCTGAGGATAAAATCATCTTGTAAATGCATAAATGTAAACATATAATGTTTACAATACAGAACCGCTGTACTCAGGTCTTTATTGTACTGTATAATGTACACTGTACACAGGTGCTTTATTTGTACTTTATGTGAAAGAGTGAATCTCACAAAACCTGTCAAACTATGGCTGGATTGTTCTGTAAGTTATTAAGAAAATTAAGTGTGTTTTTTATTTGTTACCTTGGTTTTCATGACAATTAAGCATGTCATGTTCTCATTATGTAATGTAAAATAAAATATGTAAAAACAAATAATTCTAAATAGTAAAGTATATATTAATATCAGAATACTATTGATTGTACTTCCATTCATTTATGCTGATTAAAAAAAATATTACAGTAAATGATACAGTAAAACTTGCTGGGATTACATGACATAAAAAACATCTCCTTACATTACATTAATGTACTTAATACACTAAAAAAAATAACTCAAGAAGGACTCAAGAAAGGTGAAGGTGATCTTATTTACTTCAGGGGAAAAGAAATATTCTTCAAGACACCAGGGAGGGGGGAAAATTAACGCTTCCCTAAATACAGAATTACTTCTGAAGGCTGATAATCAATGCATTGCAATTTATATACATACGGTCACATGATAATAAAAACATGGTGAATGTAGTACGTCTGGATTACATTCATACTACATAGAACATGCTTTAATGCTAGCAAAGTACTTATTCAAAATAGGTGCCTACTCAAGAGAGTATGTGATTTTGGATGCAGCCATTATCTTGATGAGCTCAACAGGAAATGAAGCTCAACACACTCACCATTGATGTCACCACCAGAGCAGGAAAGAAGCCCATGGTCAAGTAAAACGCCAACTCCACTAACTTATACCTGCACAAACGAGCAAAACATCATCAGACACGCATGAACAAATAAGAACATGAACAAAAGATAATAACATTAAACATCGCTCTACTGTTAATTGCTTTAATTGTCTAGTTTGTGCATGTTTAATGATATATTTTATCACATACACTTTAAGAAATGATTTATTTGCAATAAACTTGCATTTTTTTAAAAAAAAAAAAAAAAAAAAAAAAAAAAAAAAAGACATTTTTAGGTCTACATCTAAGAAATTTAATTTGTGCATTTAAAAATGCATATAAAATTGCCATCCATTTGGATTGCACATATAAATAATAAAAAAAAAAAATAATAAAACACTCTATATAATTTCCTTGAAGAATCTGTAAAACAATATTGTATACAAAAACAATCCCAACCGAGTACATTCAGCAAAATATAATTTATCACTTTGTGCATGTCTATTATTAATCTTGCCCATAATTAGGATATGATGTCAGAGTATGTCAGATACAGTATAAGACATTAAGTTGAAGTCAGACGTACTTTTCGTGGTAGTTAAACACATAGATGGTTCCAGCGGCTGCCATCAACCAAACAAACCAGCGCATGTGAGCAGCGAGCGGCCCGAGCTCCCGGAGATTGAGCCTGCAGGAACACACACACACACACCCCCTCATTAGTGCTGCGCTCATCACAGAGGAATGTGTGTAACCGTCACACACACCCTGATCCATCCCAGACAAAGATACTGCATGTCAATTTTGAAGTCAATCAGACCAACAGTTCAGTAGAAAATTTAATGTTTTGTCCAATTATGGCACAGTCCCACCGCCTTTTTTTGTGTGTCCTCAGAGTGCCCCCATACATAAGCGTGTCAATTTTGGTAAAAATATCTAATTTCATTAAAGGATTAGTCCACTTTTAAATGAACTTTTCCTGATAATTTACTCACCCCCATGTCATCCAAGTGTCATTCATGTCTTTCTTTCTTCAGTCGAAAAGAAATTAAAGTTTTTGATGAAAACATTCCAGGATTTTTCTCCATATAGTGGACTTCAATGGACACCAAACAGTTGAAGGTCAAAATTACAGTTTCAGTGCAGCTTCAAATTGTTCTACACAATCCCAGATGAGAAATAAGGGTCTTATCTAGTGAAACCATTGCTCATTTTCTGAAAAAAATAGAAAATTATATAAGTTTTAACCATAAATGCTTATCTTGAACTAGCTCTCTTCTTCTCTATTAGAAATCTGGTGGTGTAGACTCTGCTAAGTGTATTACTGCCCTCCACAGGTCAAAGTTTGAACTAATTGTTATATACTATTGAACTAGCATATTGCATATAAAAATTAGTTCAAACTTTGGCCTGTGGAGGGCAGTAATACACTTAGCAGTGTCTACACTGCTGGAATTCAAATAGAGAAGAAGAAGAAGAGAGCTAGTTCAAGATGAGCATTTATGGTTAAAACTTATATAATTTTCAATTTTTTTCAGAAAATGAGCGATGGTTTCTCTAGATAAGTCCCTTACTTCTCATCTGGGATTGTGTAGAACAATTTGAAGCTGCAGTGAAACTAATTTAGACCTTCAATCGTTTGGAGGCCATTGAAGCCCACTATATGGAGAATAATCCTGGAATGTTTTCATCAAAAACTTTAATTTCTTTTCGACTGAAGAAAGAAAGACATGGACATGTTGGATGACATGGGGGTGAGTAAATTATCAGGAAAATTTTATTTAAAAGTGGACTAATCCTTTAAGGAGTTATAGACATTTATACATATGAACACATCAAAACTTACCCACACCTGACTTTGATTGCATTTTTCTGCCACAATCAAAATTTTCACATTTGTATGGAGTCAACGACCCACAGTTTTGTCTCGATCGGACTAACGGTTTCGAAGATATTCGTGAATGATTTAAACGCTAAATCACAACGTTGCACTAAACATAAGGTGAAACCTAGCATGTTCGGTATCGTTGGACTCGGCAAGGATTCAGAAATCCAACAAGATCACTCCCGTTCAATTAGTCAACCACATTTAAAGTTATAAGCGTTTAAATAATTTTTCACCATTAGGTGGCACTGGTCCGAAACTTCTCAGACTACTTCAGGGCATCATGCCGATGACCCATACCGAATTTCGTCATGATACGTTCATGCGTTCATAAAGTACAGCATTCTACTACAAAATTCAAAATGACCGATATGTGAAAATGACTTTTTGACAAGTTATAAGTAAAAACAGCCATTGTGTGTGTATATTTTACAACAGCGTTGAACATGGCTTATTAAATTATATTTTAGAGTTGGAACTTGTGTCCATTTTATAGTTTTACTGTTAACAAACTAAAGATATTACCATGATTTACGCATGGGTTTGTGTTCTTTCACTTAGTGACCGGCGTTAATTAAAGATGCTCTGTAACAGGAGTTAAAGCTCACTTCACTTCTGTGCTTGTGTCTGAATTATTCACACTTGTAGAGGAAAGTGAGCAAATGTTGCTTCCGCTTCAGTCACACGACTGTCATGACAGACTGCCGTCTCAAAAATGTTGTGCTACCTGATCTCTGACGTTACAGAACACAATCGAAATGAGACAAAAATAAATCATGCATGTAAATGCATTTTTGCACTATGACTTCACTTCCGCAAGTACAAGATGCTAGACTGGAAAATACTGTGTCAGAAATGAGGAAATGCATCATTTGTGGATCAAATGTCACAGCAAAGACATTCATAATGTCAAATAAATGCTGTTCTTTTGAACTTTCTGTTCATCAAAGAATCCTTAAGAAAAATGCATCACTATTTTTCACAAACATATGAACTGTTTTCAACATTGATAATAATCAGAAATGTTTCTTGAGCATCAAATCATCATATAAGAATGATTTCTGAAGGATCTTGTGACACTGAAGACTGGAGTAATGATGCTGAAAATTCAGCTTTGATCACAAGAATAAATTACATTTTGATATATATTCACATAGAAAACACTTATTGTAAATTGTAGTAATATTTCACATTATTACTGATTTTACTGTATTTTTGATCAAATAAATCCCCCCAAAAACCATGGTAATTTACATATAAACCTGGTCATTTTTTCAATGTAGCTCAGTGATTTAAATATAATATCAATAAATATGTATTAAGAAACCGTACCATGGTGTATAAGAGGCAGCGATAAAGAAGTATATGACGACTCTATCACACATGTGGAAGCAGTGCTCCATGGACCTGAAAGATAAAACACACAGGAAACTATAAGACACAATTTAATGTACGGTCACTCTAGAATTTTTGTGCCATATACCAAAGACTTTATATATACAAAGACGACGCGCTCATATTACTATGAATGGAAATTAAATTACAAGAAAAAAAAAGTGTTAAATTTCAAGAAAAAAGTCTAGATAAAACATTGAGAATAAAGTAATTAAATTACGAGAAAAAAGTTGTTAAATTATTAAACAAATTCGTAATTTAATGAGTTTTTTCTCATAATTTAATGAGTTTATTCTCAACATTTTATCTCAACTTTTTTCTCGAAATTTAACAAGTTTTTTTTCTCGTAATTTAACGAGTTTATTCTGAACATTTTATTTCGACTTTCTCGTAATTTAATGAGTTTATTCTCAACATTTTATCTTGACTTTTTTCTCGAAATTTATCGACTTTATTCTCAACATTTTATTTAGACTTTTTTCTCGAAATTTAACAACTTTAATCTCGAGATGGTTTTATTTTTTTATTATTGCTTGGCCCTAATCCTCTTCCGTAAATTTCACTGGTGATTTTAAATATGAAATTTAAATCATAAGCTTTGGAGAATGTTTAAAGGGATGAGTGAATGTCTTAAAGGGACTTCAAAGATGGCCACCGAGTGAATAGTTGCTATTCTATGACGTTTTTAAATATAAATAGTGCAAGTAGTATGTTCACACTGAAAATTCCAAAAAGAAAAAGTACACTTTAAATACCCGGATGATGCACTAAATTAACGGAAAAAAATGAAGTGTGGAATGTTGGACACTTCATGCACTCAACTGTCACAGCTTTAATTGCATAGTAGAGGGAGAGGGGCATCAGACTCTGATGTTGAATGGCAAAATAACCTTATAAAATCCACACACTACACAGATGAGTACATAGTGCATAAGGACATAGTGTATAGTGCGCCATTTGGGACGCAACTAATGTCTTAAAGCAGGGGTGTCCAATCCTGCTCCTGGAGGGCCACTGTCCTGCAGAGTTTAGCTCCAACCCCAATTAAACACACCTGAACCAGCTAATCAAGGTTTTTAGGCATACAGGAAACTTCCAGGCAGATGTGTTGTGGTAAGTTGGAGCTAAACTCTGCAGGACAGTGGCCCTCTAGGACCGAGTTTAGACAACCCTGACTTAAAGGGACTTCAAAGATGGCCGACTGAATGTCTTAAAGGGACTTCAAAGATGGCTGCCAAGTGAATGTCTTAAAGGGACTTTGACCACGTTCCCTAAAATTTCATATTTTGATGCATATTAAAGTTGATCGATGGAGCATCTACAGAACTGCTCTTGTTTTGGTGGTTTTGAATGAACATGCACAAAGTTTAAAGTATAGAAGAATGCAAACTTTAAAAGTCAAATGGTTTTCAAGGTCATGAGAACTGAGTTGCACAACTTTTTAATGCACAGTTTCAGAAGTGACTCTTGTACACTGGGCCTAAACTTAACACTTGTCAAGCGCCAAATGAGAGTAAAACCCGTTGTTGGCAAGTATATAAAACTGTGTCAATCACCAGATGGCCGGTAACTCAGACCCAGAAAGCCGCTTCTCAGACAGCGCACAAATACTATACTAAGCTTTCTTTCACGTCTTCTTGCACTTGAGCGGCCAAACTCACACAAAATTATGTCAAAAAATAGCGAGTATCCTAGTAAACATAGTCGGTTATGTCTTAAGTGAATGTAAACAGCCAAAAAAGTAAATGCACTTGTAAGGTATCAGTTTATTAGATCTGTACATTCGCTCTTAAAGTGACAGCAGCCTAATATTTCTGCTGCTGACTATTTTTAACACTAATCAAACAACAAAGGGCAAAGAAAGTCACTCAATGCTCTTGAATGAACTACTTTTGTAACTTTAATAAGGAATGATTAATAAAGATGTTTAATTTATACAATGAAGACTATGCAGTGTTATTTTATGTTTGCTTACTTAAATTTCTGCATCTAAAAACTACTGTCAGATCTACCTGAAAAACCTGAAAAGCACTGTTTATTTCATTTGTATCTTTGTTATATTGCATTTATTTGTGCTTTTGTGCTTTTTTTTTGTTTGTTTTACTGACTGTTTACTTGTCTTTAATAATGTTTTAAATTTATATTAGTTATATTAGTCTATATTAGTTTGCAAAATCAGTTTAATGGCTGGTAAAAAATATTTATGTAAACTTAGCCATTGGCAGGTGTGGCAAAAGGTTAGTTTTAGGCCCTGCTTGTACACCATTAATACATTTAAGGCATTCGATCTTGCAATGTCATCACTCCCAAAACTCTGCAGAGAGTCTGTGGTGAGAGTCACCTTGATGTGAATCGTATGACGGCAAACATACCTCATGTGGCTCTTTTTCCAGGAAATGATGTGAAAGACAGTGGAGACAAGGAACAGCGCGATCAGACCCATGCCGTAGACCCAGGCTGTGATCCGCTCCCAGCGGTCATCTGACAGTCGGTGTAACAGAGCCATTCCCACAAACGCCGGCACAATCAAGAACTACAGAGATAAACAGAGAATTAAAGACAGGCGATCATTTGGGGACAAAATACACATTTAACTCTTTCCCCGCCAGCGTTTATTAAAAAAAAAGTTTCCAGCCAGCATCAGCATCATTGATCATTTTTACAAAACTTGTAAGAATATATGAGCATGCAATATATCAAAAGAAAGAACAGAGCCTCTGCTTTTAATCAAGAAAAAAAAAACATTTTATTCTAGCATCATGCATTGATTTTTTGGGAATATGGGTAAGATTTTGAACAAAAATTTTTATAATCACAGATTCATAATGATGATCAAAACATAGATGGAGTAGATTGCGTCCATCAACACCCCCAAAGCATCACAGTCATAAACCTCTTCCAGTTTTGATTTGCATCCTGTTGAATGTTTGATGAGCGTGTTATTTTACATGTGCATGAGTAATGCTTATATCGCTTGTTTCTGCATCTTCTTCACCTGTGTTTTGATCGGGAGTTTCTCTACTCTTTCAGAAGATGCGTAATAGTGGCCCTTATGTATAATGCCTTCTGAAGCGAAGCGGTGCATTTTTTTGCAAAATATTCATATTTAAAACTTTTAAATCACTATAATAACTAGCTTCCAACATCAATTTGAGGCGGAAGAGTAACCTCTGACCTGACGCATGACGCAATGACAAATGCGGAAGCGCAGAGGAGAGAGCAAATCAAACGGGTTACTCTTGTGGCGCTTCACTACCATTATAAAGCTTGGAAGAGCCAGGATATTTTTAAATATATCTCCAATTGTGTTGGTCTGAAAGAAGATAGTCAAATACACCTAGGATGGCTTGAGGGTGAGTAAATCATGGGATAATTTTCATTTTTGGGTGAACTATCCCTTTGAGGTAGAGCTTATAGTTATAGTGAAGGTTAGAGTTAGTGGTTGGGGCGGGATACGTGATTGTCATCACAAAGATGCCACATGAAGGCAAGCCTGAAAGGTTAGCAAAAAAAGCGTAACGCCTGCTAATGCTGCAGTATTCAGGGAAGGAAACCAGAGGCTGTTTTTTAATGGATGTCAATGGAGGAGAGGCTTCACTACGCTGAATAAACCGCTTTTATGAGGCAATAGCTTATCAATGAATGAATCGACAGACCGTCCAATAATCTTCAACATGTTTGCTCTTAAACATTTTTGTTGGAGTTTACACTAAAAAAACAACAACGCTGTTTTATGATTCAGTTTACGGCACTTCTCATTGATTTCCATGTTATACGCTAAAGGCTGATTGATTTATACTTCAGCGTCGGACCTACGCCGGAGCCTCTGCGCAGTAGGCTATGCGTCTGTTTTCATTTATACTTCTGTGTCGTTGTCCGCGTCGACGTACATGCAGACCACTAGGAGGCAGTGTCCGCGGTCACGTTGAGTATCAAAACAAAAGCCGAAGTAGAAGCAGCTCGTCATGTACGTTGTCAGAGAAGCTTACAAACAGAAACGGCAGAGAAGCGGCAAATAGGTAATGACTTTTGTTGCAGTTTGACTGTATGTGTCCTCTGAAACAGAGTGTTTTTCATTCATAGTGAAGTTGAAAGTGCTCGCTCTTCTCCGAGTGCTACGCGCCAGTTTTTTGACCCGAGGGAGGGGTTCTAGCAGACCAATCAGAGCGCTTGCCGTCCGCGTAGGATTGATACATTTTTGAAGAGGTGCACGTCAGGCTACGTCGTATGCTACGCGTGCTACGCACAGCCGACGCCGTAGCTACGGCGGACACTCGACGCAGAAGTATAAATCAGCCTTTACAGTGATTGATTGTCACACAACTCTGAACGAGATTCAATGATGTCAAGGCTGTATTGTGATTGGTTATCAAAGCACACGTAATCCAAGTTTTCTCCAGTGGTAGATCCACTGATCTCCTAATAATGAGACCACCCCTGGTCAGCACCAACTTTTAACTGTCCTGACCGCTGTGACGTGTGGCTCGATGGTTCTGCAGTTAGATATATCTCGAAAATTCGGTCAGTGGCAGGGAAGCGTGTCATAAATGATGGAATATTCCGTCGATGGTGTGGAAAGAGTTAACATGGCAACATTTGGGAGTGTCACATCACATCTTCATGACTCCAAACGAGTGCTTAGGTGGATCGATTTAGTTCAGTTAGTCAAAGAATGAATGTTCATTACCGCGTGGGTGTAGCAGTTGGCCGCGTGTTCGTAGCACGTGGGCTGGTAACGGCAGTTTGCAGCCGCCCGGGTGTTCATAAACCTGAAACACAACACACGGTGCATTCATGCTTAACAATGGAGCGGAAAACACAATGATTACTTCTGATGTTCATTTGGACCAGTGTTATTATCGTGAAGTATTTAAAGGATTAGTTCACTTTAAAATTAAAATTAGCCTAAGCTTTACTCACCCTTAAGCCATTCTAGGTGTATATGACTTTTCTGATGAACACAATTGGAGTTACATTAATAAATATCCTGACGCATCCGAGCTTTATAATGGCAGTGAACGGGACCAACGAGTTTGAAGCTCAAGAAAATGCATCCATCCATCATAAACGTACTCCACACGGCCTTCTGAAGCGAAGCGATGCGTTTGCGTTTATTTTACTTTATAACTTGTTAAATAGGGATATTTTTCTAACACAAACGCATCGCTTCACTTCAGAAGGCCTTTATTAACCCCCTGGAGCCGTGTGGAGTACGTTTATGATGGATGGATGCATTTTCTTGAGCTTCAAACTCGTTGGTCCCGTTCACTGCCATTATAAAGCTCGGATGCATCAGGATATTTATTAATATAACTCTAATTGTGTACGTCTTAAAAGAAGATACTCATATACATAAATAAATCATGGGGTTAATTTCATTTTAAAGTGAACTAATCCTTTAAAAAACATTTACGTTAATTAAAATAATAAATGTTAACTGTAAATATTTCAGTTAGTTGCCAAGGCAATAGTTCTAAGGCAAAAGTACTAAAATGACTAAAACTAAAAATAAAACAGAAAAAAAATAGACAGACATATTAAAAAAAATAAACAAACTAACTGACAAAAACACAACAAAATTACTAAATTTTAAATGAATATGGAAAATACACTGACCTCCAAAAGTTTGGAAACACCCCTGGCAAAGTGTGGTTTTGGATGATATCAGCATAAATCCTTATCATTTTTTGGTGCAAATACATTACAGTAACTTGACATTATCATTGAAGACCAGCAATAATAATTTTCATTTTGATTACATAATAATGGCAATATAAACATGTCAAAGTCAGACATGCCCCTTTGCCAGCTGTGATGCCTGGTTACTGGTTTAAACTTGGCCCAGGTTTGTAAAAGATTTTTGGGTCAGCACACCTTAATAGCTTCAACAATTGATTGCCAATTAAGTTTAGAATACAATGAACCAATCAGAACCCAGTTTAGGTCAGATAGCTGCTAATGCTGGATATTCTGATGAATCGAAAATTTAAGTTTTTTCTATGTATAAACTGTTTATATAATAAAATATGTTTTCGTAGTTTGTGTTGTCCCTTATCAGTGCAAAATTATCACAAATTAAAAAGGATTCATGCCAATATTGTCCAAAACCCCACTTTTCTAGGGCGTTTCCAAACTTTTTGATGGCAGTGCATATATAAAATAATTCAAGAAACAGTATAATAATGATACTAAAATAGCACTATAACATTTTTCTAGATAGACACAAATGGAGGAAGGACGGGAATTATTATGTAGTGACCAAGAATGTTAAACTATGTGTCTAAAAAAAATAATTTCTTTAGATAAATGACAAACATTTGAACAAATCAAATTAAACTTAAATAATTAAATGCTAAAAACAGTCATTCACACTTTAGTATCCGTCTAAAAAATAAAGAAATAATGCACAGACACCAGCCTGTGACTCAATCAGAGCCATTTCTGCCAGATCTTTCTCTATCGTCGATGGGTACACAGTGTGACTAGTACAGATGTTTTGTTTTTGTCAGGTGTGTGTGTTTGTATGGTAAACTCCTCAACGGATGCAGCAATGATGTCAAACATGGTGGCGTCTGATGCAGTGGTGCGTGCTCATTAAAAACACACAAACATCCGTATCCATACTGCATTCCCCTCCGTCTCCCTCTCCATCCCTACATACACCCATGCATCTGAATCCTCCTGACACTGCTGATGTTTGGAGAGGAGATATCAGACCATGAACTGAGATAAACCCACCATCAGAACTCAAGAATGAGTCGATAGAGGCAATAAATAGACATATCCATGCAAAATCTGATCTCTGATCAAAGCATAGTCAATAAACTTGATCTGATCTTTGCATCAAGTATTATAGTCTAATCTCTCTGATTAGACACTATAGAGTCAACAAACAATTGATCTGCAATATATGCATGATCTGATCTCTAAACATCTCTAAACTAAATAACTGGCTTGAGATGCACTGAAATAAAGCATGATCAGACCACAACATGAGCTGGATATGTGTGCATGATCTGACCTCTGCATTAAGAATAGAGTCTGATCTCTGGAGTGAATGGTGTCAATATAAGCACATACTATCAATGCATGATCTGAATAAATTAATAAAAGCATCATGTCTGATCTCAGTACAGCACAGAAGGGATACAGATGCATGATCTGACCTCTGCATTAAGAATAGAGTCTGATCTCTGGAGTGAATGGTGTCAATATAAGCACATACTATCAATGCATGATCTGAATAAATTAATAAAAGCATCATGTCTGATCTCAGTACAGCACAGAAGGGATACAGATGCATGATCTGACCTCTGCATTAAGAATAGAGTCTGATCTCTGGAGTGAATGGTGCCAATATAAGCACATACTATCAATGCTTGATCTGAAAAAATTAATAAAAGCATCATGTCTGATCTCAGTACAGCACAGAAGGGATACAGATGCATGATCTGACCTCTGCATTAAGAATATAGTAAATAAATAAAGTCTGATCTCTGGACTGAATGGTGTAGAGTCAATATTAGCACATACTATCAATGCATGATCTGAATAAATGAATAAAAGCATCATGTCTGATCTCAGTACAGCACAGAATCGATACAGATGCAGGATCTGATCTCCTCTGAACAAACAGACACAATTAATGACCAACAAACAAATAGCAGACAGATCACATCGCGTTGTAATAGTAACAGCGCGTTAGTTAGTTAGTTAGTTAGCTGGCTCACCTCTGGAAACTATTCACCCTCTTCATCTCGCGAGTACACAAACAAAAACAGTAAATGAATCAGATGATGAAAATGAATCAGATGTCCGAGGCCTGCGGCAAAATCCCCATTCACACTAAAATCAATCCCAGACTGAAACAAAACGCGGTCGTGCCACCATAACGGCTCAAATACACCCTAAATCATCCACAAGAGACTGTTTTGTCACATCATTCCGTCTTGTGTCGAATCCCTCTCTCTTTCTCTGCCTTTTCCCCTCTTTCTGTGACTATCGAAAGCCGGAGACGGAGTAGTACTTTTTTTTTTTTTCGGCAGATGTGATTGACGGGTCTGTCAGCCAATGGGAGCGTGTTTGGAGTGAGGTGGTTGATGAGTTCGACCAATCATCGGCGGGAATGATATCGCTTTGTTTGACGCAACAATGGAGGGCGGGGCGTATGCTGGCGAGAGTTGCCATACCTGTTTGAATTATATGTGCTGTATTCAAAAGTGACATTGAATTGAACAAATGAATGTCATTCAGTTGTAATTTAAAACGGTAATTAAGTGTAGCTGTAATTTTAACTTAATGCGGTGAGTGAGCTGCAAAACAGCTTTTATTTCCTTGTTTCTGTGACAAATGACTGTTTTTTGGACATGCCCCTTCTTTAAAATACCTCGGAGAACCATAGACATTTGTAAATACCATGGTTTATGCATGTGGTAATCAATTGAGTGTTATCAAATTACCATTTTAGTAGGCAATTGGCCTACTTTAGACTAGCATGTAAATACCATGGTAGTATGTGGTATTTAGCTTGTGATGACCACTGCAACTTTATTTTTTAAAGGTATAAGCCTTTGATCTCTAGCATCTGAGTAATGCATGATCAAAATGCCATTGTTTTATACTCTTAAAATTTAACAAACTTTATGATGGTTCCATGAAGAACCTTTAACATCCATGAAAGCTTTTCAATGCACAAAAGGTTCTTTAGATTATTAAAAAGGGAAAAAAATGGTTCCTTTAAAGGACACGTATTATGAATGTAATATAAGTCTCTGGTGTCCCCAGAATGTGTCTGTGAAGTTTCAGCTCAAAATACCCCACAGATCATTTATTACAGCTTGTCAAATTTGCCCCTATTTGGGTGTGAGCAAAAACACAACGTTTTTGTGTGTGTCCCTTTAAATGCAAATGAGCCGCTGCTCCCGGCCCCCTTTCCAGAAGAGGGCGGAGCTTTAAAGGAACACTCCACTTTTTTTTGAAAATAGGCTCATTTTCCAACTCCCCTAGAGCTAAACAGTTGAGTTTTACCGTTTTCGAATCCATTCAGCCGATCTCCGGGTCTGGCGGTACCACTTTTAGCATAGCTTAGCATAGTTCATTGAATCTGAATAGACCGTTAGCATCTCGATCAAAAATGACCAAAGAGTTTCAATATTTTTCCTATTTAAAACTTGACTCTTCTGTTGTTACATTGTGTACTAAGACAGACTAAAAGTGATATGGCTAGAAACTATACTCTCATTCTGGCGTAATAATCAAGGAACTTTGCTGCCGTACCATGGGTGCAGCAGGCGCAATGATATTACGCAGCACCTCTCACAAATGTCTCCATGGTTGCAAGGCACGCTCCCTGTTCAAACAGGGGGTCACAGGCACTGCGTAATATCATTGCGCGTGTTCCTTTAACAGCTCACGCTTCGGTTGCTCAACAACAACAAAGCTGGAGTCGACACTAATGGAGACACTCAAGAAGAAGTTACAACTTTTAGAATGAAACTAGACGTTTCTGAATGGTTAGTGGATAAATTTATGTAGTTGACCCTTCGCCGAGAGTTTGATTGACAAGCGATCTAACCAATCATAACGCCGAATCCGCCATTTTGTCCGACAAAGCAGTCAGGAGTTAGAAGATTAACCTCGGTGTACTTGAACTTGAAAAATGTATTGACGTCTTTCAGCGTTTGAAATAACATTCCTTCTGATGTTCATTCATGTTTATTTGATGCTATAAATGATTTAGTAGGAAGAGATGATCTATTCACGAACTGGATGGAAATTAAGGGGCGGTAATATAATAATAAGACCCCCTTCCTACGTCACGAGGGGAACGAAATCTCGCGGCTCGTTTTTTTACATGCTTTTAGAGAGTTAGGCTTGCCAAAACAAAGTTATTGGGTTGTCCTTTTTCACATTTTCTGATCCATCTGGGACCCGATTATGCACTTAAACATGGAAAAAATCAGATTTTCATGATGTATGTCCCCTTTAAGAACTGTTCACTGAAAGTTTTTTTGGGGAACCAAAATTCTACTGCATCACTGCAAAACCCCCCTTTTTGAACCTTTATCGTGTAAATGTGCACTTGTGCTCCTGATTTGTCGCTGAATTTCCCCTCGTGGCAGTGAATCAAATTTGTTTTTTTTGCACAGGCAGTTCATCTGAACCATTCTCTTCATGAACACGCACACATAAAATGAATCCCTACCCGCATGTTGCAACTAATGCCAAAGGCAAACTTGCACAATATTAATGTGGAACAGCGTGTTTGGTTGAAGAGCATTCTGTGTGACCAGAAGCAACGTTACATAAACCAGCAGTAAAGGCATTAGATGCCACTGAACATTTACGTAAGGCTGTTAAGTGAATTGAGAAGAAGTCAGTGTCATGTTCCTCTACGTGCTTTTCTTGTTTTCCAGGAAAAACCTCTAAATTTATGCTGATCAAGGCTGTATTTATTTGATCAAAATACTTGATCATGTGACACTGAAGACTGAAACCATTCAGCTTTGCCGTCACAGGTATAAATTACATTTTAAAATATATTCTATTAGAAAACAGCCATTTTAAATTGTAAAAATATTTCACAATATTGTTTTGACTGCATTTTTGATACTAGATACAGATAGGATTACCTGTCTAACTGCAGGTCTCATAGACTCAGACTTTAAATGCTTGCCAGGACATCAGATTATACACAGAGCTTGTAATGAGACGAGAGCGAGATTAAAAGTGTTACAAAAAAAGTGGAGCAGTGATGGTAGCCTTGAGGCAGGCGTAAGTTCCTTTCTATGTGGTTGTTTTAGGTGTTTGTTTTTGCAATAAATGTAATTGTGTATTTATGTGTTGCTATGATTTTAACTTGCCATAATCAAATGTAATTTACAAATGAATATAGTAATGCAATCAATACTGATTAAAGCAGCTTTGCAGCTAAAGTTTTCACGACTAGAAAATTTAAGTTCAGGGAACTAAAGTGAAGTTTTCATGACTATCAAATTTAAGTTTAGATAACTAAATTGAAGTTTTCATTACTAAGTTTAATCAGTTTATATTATTTCATAATTTGTCAGAT
This sequence comes from Megalobrama amblycephala, assembly GCF_018812025.1. Lineage (NCBI taxonomy): Eukaryota > Metazoa > Chordata > Actinopteri > Cypriniformes > Xenocyprididae > Megalobrama > Megalobrama amblycephala. Next base: position 52,922,308 of record NC_063044.1, on the reverse strand, counting down.
AAACTTATCCAAATAAGTAAGATAAACGTATACAGTAAAACATGTAAATAGATAACTAAATATACTGAGTTTAGTCAACAAAAGATTTTTTAGTGTAGATGGTAATTCGCTATTTATTTGATATACATACTTTGAAGTCCTGAACACCAACTGCAAGATTTGTATTTGCAGTGCAAGAAGTTTAATCTGCACCAACCCAAGCACTTCTTCTAAATGTGAGAGCAGTTCTGTATTGCGGGTGGACAATGTATGATTTAGTCTCTTAGATAAATGCAAGATAAATTGACGGCAGCCCTACTTCTCCATCTTAACTTCTGTAACGCACACAAAGAAACAGTCATATGTGTGTTCATGGAAATTTCAATCATTTCAACAATTTGCATGCATGGTAGACAAAACCAACGCAGCCCAGCTCTCAGCAACCGGCTCTTAATGCTATAGAAAGAGTCAAGTTCAGCTGGTAGGGGAAGTTGAGAAGGCTAAATAAACCGGGGGATTTACACTAAGACACTAACAGGAAGGCTGATCCTTCTCTTCCTCCTTATAATCTTTCATGACGTATTTCTCTACAATCAAATCTTCTGTTCCTATCTGTAACAGTAATGTATGCCGTACATTGCGGTGTGGTGCTAAACAGACAACTCTATTTGGATCTGCAACATTCTATAGACCACACTTTAAATAAATGCATCAAATGTAGAACATCCATAGAACATCAATTCCAAATGTTCACTGTGGAACTCGGAACTCTAAATCTGATTGGAACACATCCGAAAACACGTCTCTGAATTATGTCATCTTATATTTTATAGTTCCTATGTGGATATTAGATGTGAGTAAATCCATATGAGGCTGATAAGGAGCTGCTTTATCAAGTTTTGGATGTGTTCATCTGCCAGAAACAACATATCGATATTTCTGCAAATCCAAATTAAGGTCAGCTAGACTTATTTCGCCTCACCCATTCAGCTTTGCAACAGAACAACATTCAAGGTAATTTGATTAGTGTTTGGCAACGTATGTATTTGTTTCTTCACAATCACTCTAGACAAATGACCTGTAAGGCCTAATGGATCTTTTGGTAGCTTTGCTTGTCCTGACGTTTGTCCAGAAGGATTTAAGATCATCTAGATCCTTAGAAAAAGCGCAATGGCAGTACCACGGTTCACAATGTGATTTAGCCAAGTAGGACGTGTTGTTGGTCCTGGAATAAATTCAAAAGGCATACTTAAAACATGTTGAGCGTACTTTATACTTTGATATATACAGAAAGTATTATCACTGCCTATATGGCAAACCAAACATAAGTAAAGCTGAGGTGAATTTATGTAAGGTTTTTAAAAATGTAAAAAACAAAAAACATAATAGCGATCTAATTAATTTTGAAGCTTTATTAAGTCTTAACAATGAGATTATGTTGTTTTTATAATCAATTAACTCTGCTTTTGTAATTTTTTACACAATAGACAAAATTTGTCACCAAAAAGTCATTCGGTTTAACCAAAATTTCAGTTTTACTGAATGACACTTTTGGTTATACCAAATGACGATATTTTCAAACAATGCGAACAGGCTGATATCAGCTAGCTAGTTTTATATTTAGTACAAGTTTTAAAATATTACAACATTTTCCAGGTTTTATAGCGGTTGTACCGAATGACCTGACATGCGTATGAGCAAGTGAAAACATTAATTTTTCAAATAGTTAAAAGAGAGTTAGTTACTTTGATGACCATGTGGTCCTTTGCAGGTGTCTGAATGATGTCACATCCTGTCACATGATATTGACCTGAATAACTTGATCCAAAATGGTCCCTTTATATTGGTTACTCCAAATGACATTCTTTCTCATATAAAAGCAATGACTTCTACACATAATTTTAATACCATTTTGCAATATGTTGATATATGATGTTTTAAAATCATGCCAGAATAAAATATATATACTTTTTTTTTTACATTTGAAGATATTTTAATCACAAATGAAATGACTGTATTGGCCTTTGGTGGTGAAACCGAATGACCTTTTGACACTTCAAAACCTTTAAAATACCTTTATATGTGCAAAATATAATTAAAACCTTTTGGATTCAATAAAAGAGATCTAGTTGTACTACCTTACATATTTGGAGATATATATATATATATATATATATATATATATATATATATATATATATATATATATATATATATATATATCACTCTTTCAGTTCTTCTAAAAGAAATATCTAGTCTAGATAAATAGATCCAGGTCACCAAACGAACAATATTCTTCTCCTTGTCTCTTAAGGTCCAGAGGGACTCTAAATGAAATTACACTCAGATAGTTCTTGCACAGAGTGTGTTCCCTTAAGGAAAAGACCTCTCATTACTCTTTCATAGACTGTAAGAGTAGGAACCGCGGTGACATAACAAAAGGGGCCACCTGAGAGGATAAAGCTGAAATAATATCCCCGAGAGCCGGACCCTGTACAAACACGCTGCCAGACTGCATGCCTCCGACCTGTAGTAGCCCCAAAAACACAGCGCTGACCTCCCAGACCCTCTCCTGAGTGCGTTGACAGATCCTCTCAGGACCGTTCCGACTCAAACGCGCTTCCCTGGCCCTGTTTCTGTTATGGAAATCTATCCCAGATGCATTTATCCTTGTGAAGACGTCATTTCTGTTTTTATTAAACAACAACGCCAAGCTAAAAATGGCAAAGTTCGTTCTATTTCCCAATAAGAATCTCAATTAAAGACACATAAAATGGTTTGACAGGGAGGAATTATAATGATGGAACTGAAACCAAAAGTACATGTGTCTACTTTTGAAAAGGTGCTCTTCATACACGTGTAGCGCTATCTTCTGTTATCTTTATGTTAAATATTTACTCGTACGAGTCACTCAACCTTTGAAACAGATGGTGTATGTGGTCCAACGATGGTCCGACAACGATAAACTTCCACATATATGATTGTGTCAAATTACCATAATCTAATCACCACCGCAGTGAGCTGTCAATCATTTTTATGATGCTTTATTTGTATAAATTATGTATTATTCGTAAGAAAGTAGTACAATATACAAACTGAACAAATTGCAGGGATTTGAATTGTGGAAGCAGAGAAATCCTGCAGCTTTCTGGCTGCTGTGTTTGTCTATATTGGTAGCCATAGTTTACACCAAAATATACTGTTCTTGCTCTGAGAAACTGAAGGGTAAAAATAGCCTAAGTAAGAAGTAGCATGACGTAGAGCTCAGCGGCTAATGGGGTCAAGACCTCTGTGACAAAACAGCTCTATATAAGCGAGTCAAGTCCTCACAATGCTGCAGATACACAAACAAAAACAGTGATGCGTTATGTAAATTTACAGTTTATCCTCTTAACAACCTCAGTCGTGGTATTGCTTATGAATAATCTAATTTACAAGCCAATGATCTCAGAATAGATGCAGTATGTTCTCGTAGACAATTGTTTATAATTAAACCAATCACCGGCAGCGCTGAAACTTCAGAAGCTCCTGACCTCCATTTGACTGATTCATGGATCAAACAGGGTTCAGAAAAAGGCTCTGTACTGATCGGAAGTTGCTCTTTTACAGCTCCAGAGAATTAACGTTGCCAGTTATGTCACATTTAAGTATCAGCTCTGTCTCAGATGTTTCTCCAAAAATAGTCAATAGTCACTGTAAAAAAAAGAAAAATCCTGCCAGAATAATCCTTTACAATTTAAAACTGTAATTTACACACAAAAAAGAGTTTACACTGGTAAATCCAACAAGCCTTTTCTGCTGAATTAGCTAGGCCACAATACTACTACTACTACTTTGTACCTTTAATAACACAAAACAACACAGAGGGTAAATGAATACTAATATCTGTGTCATGAACACAAATACAAAACACCATCATGGTGACACACATGACACTAAAATAATGCTAAACTTAAGATGTAACACCCTAATTTACACTAAAAAATAACTGTAAAATAAGGAAACAAATGTACACAGAAAAATATCGTTTTCCATTGAAACAGTAATATTGGGTAATGTTATCGTTTTCGAGAAAGTAATCTATAGGCTACTTTCTCAAAAATGACAAATATTACCCAGAATGCATTGCTTTTATTGTAAATTACTGTTTCTATGGAAAACAGTATTTTACTGTTTAAATTTGTTTTCTTTTTTTAGTTATTTTTTAGAGTGTACATAACTGATTAAAAAAAACTAATAGGAAACATAATTATTAAAAAAAAAAAAAACACATCAAATGAGAAATATCACACAGGGAGTTCTGGGAATGACAGTTTACAGCTTTTCACGGTAAATTATAAAATTATTTGTTAAGTTTTACAACCAAAAATTGTACATTTAATAATATTTTACTGTAAAATTACATGAAATGTAAGATTAGATCTATTTTATCCCTGTTTATAGTAAGATAACTTACTGCTGTAGCATTTTTCAGTTAAAATTTCAGTAAAAACTAATTGCTTAATGGTAAGTTCCCTTAATATATACAGTGAAAAACTGCATTAGATCTAACGGGACAGTTTTAGTAATTTTACAGTAAAATACTGTTAAAAGTAAACCGTCATCTTATAATTTACAGTAAAAGTCCCTAATTTAATACTCCTATAATTACCTGTGAGACATTACGTTTGTTACGTACATCTGGGTTTTGTCACATCTTATCTTGTTTAATTAATTTTTACTGCATTATTTTAGTCACGTGTTACCATTATGATGTTTTGTATTTGTGTGCATAACACTGTGCACACCTTCTACAAATCTATATTTTAATATCGCAGCTTTTTTTTAATTCATCATGTTTCATTTTTTTTTTTTTTTACTGCCTGCATAATTACAGTAAAAAAAAAAAAAAAAAAAAACAGAATAAAGGATGTATTATTAACATTATATCAGTTAATTAAATACAGGCTACAGAGTTTACTTTTTTTACTGAAATTTATTAAGTTCAGCCCTATAAAAACCTAAAATGTTGCCACCATATTTTTACCCCAGCTGCCGTTTTTTTCCATAAATTTCACAGATTTATGTTTTTACAGTGTATAAAAATTTAGGTAACACTTCATTATAGGGAAGACGTGTTTACTATTAACTACAACTTTTGCCTCAATTACCTCCAAATTATTGCTTATTAATAGTTAGTAAGGTAGTTTTTGGTTAGTGTTTAGGAATTAGGTAAGGGATGTGGAATATGGTCTTGTAGAGTAAGGCATTAATATGTGCTTTATAAGTACTAATAAACAGCCAATATACTAGCAATATGCATGCTAAAAAGCAACTAGTTAAAAGTGAGAATTGGACCCTAAACTAAGGTGTTACCAAAATTTAATGTATAAATCATTAAATCTTGGAAGAATCACTTGAGTTCACACTAAGGCTTTTTGTAAATCTGAGCACATAGTTTGAGACATTATTGAGATCTGTTCTGAAAATAAAGGTTCTTTATTAGTTCCATGAAGAACCTTCAACATCCATAGAATCTTTCCATACCACAAAAGGTTCTTTATATTGGAAAATGGTTCTTTAGATTGCTAAAATGTTCTTCACACTAAGAAAAAAAAGGTTCTTTTAAGAACTGTTCACGGAGAGTTTCCAAAAAATGGTTCTTCTATGGCATCGGTTTAGATCTAGATTGCTTAGAGATCTTTTTTCGCAGAAACCCCCAACAAATCACCATTGTTCTCCATGTCAATTCTGTCCAGGAGAAACAACTGAGCCATTAAATTGCCATTTGTGTACTCACCGTTTCTTCTGATAATCCAATGACATGATTCAGTCTTGCACCGAAGTTATGAATTGTTTAAAAAGACGTACAAAATATCAAATGAGAGATACAGTACTTGCATAGTTATGTACAACAGATAAAAAAGATAACGTTGAGCTGTTATCAGTCCGTCTCCTTCCAGCCTGTCAGACCAAAGTACTCTTTTTCTCAGGAGCTGGCGGTTCATAGCTGGTCACCATCTTGTTCTGGTCCCACCGGGCGTTGGCGGGCGAGCTCTGCATGACCACCAGCCGGATGGGTGTAGGGTTGACGTTGGGCACGGGGTCGGGCGCGTACTCCTTGGTGGGGTCTTTGCCCTGGCAGTCGTAGAGGATGCAGGAGATGAGGAAGACGAGGAGGAGGATGACATAGCTGGCGATCAGGATGATGAGGTTGAGGGTGACCGGGTCTATTTCAACATCATCTGCGATGAAACTCATGGTGGCGGCGGTGGCAGGAACCTGAAGGACTGAGATGGACCGTGAGCGGTGTCTCAGAAAATACAGACCGGTGAGGGATTAGGTCACACAAATCCCTCTCTCATTCTGCCTGTCTCTCTCTCTCGCACACACAAACAAACACACACACACACACACACACACACACACACACACACACACACACACACTGTCTGTCTCTCAGTTTCAGTCTAATGTGCTTTATTGGCATGACTAATAATTGCACATCTGTATCGCCAGAGCATTTACGGCTTAGTCTCTGTCTGTCAGTCACTCAGTTTTAATGCGTTTTGTTGGCATCACAAATACATTTGTACTGCCAAAGTATTTGCAGATGAGTCACATAGGGCAAAATAAAAATTGTGCACAAGAACGCAATGAACATCCAGCGTTTAGAAAAATAAATCGGATTATGTTAAATAATAATAATAAAAAAAGGTCTGTTTCTAAAAATACTTTAAGCCACAGCAGACGACTTACCTGTAGCATCTTTACCTACTGTAGAACAAGAATGGATGAAGAAACCAGGAACTGAGTGTAAGAGAAAAGAAACAGGAGCTCCAAAAATATATACAAGAGTCCAAAGGATTGAGATCAGGAAGATTTTTTTTTAATGTTTTTGAAAGAAGTCTCTTCTGCTCACCAAGGCTGCATTTATTTGATCAAAAATACAGTAAAAACTGTGAAATATTATTACAATTTAAAATAGCTGTTTTCTATGTGAATATATGTTAAACTGTAATTTATTCCTGTGATCAAAGTTGGATTTTCAGCATTACTGCAGTCTTCTATGTCACATGATCCTTTAGAAATCATTCCAATTTGATGCTCAAGAAACATTTCTGATTATTATCAATGTTGAAAATCCCAAAGTTCTGAATGGTAATGAAAGTCACACATAAAACGTCGGAATGTCATTGCATTAGATAACGAGATATTAAAGCAAAATGTTGAATAAAAACATCTGATAAAAAGAAGTTTGTCTGGAAATGCCAATACAATAGATCTAGTGTTGAAAATGAAGTCAAAAATGTTTGTCAAATGTGATTAATTAGTTAATGAACTTGAAGAGAACTGACTCTGCACTGAGGGTACGTTTACATGACAAAGATGTACTAAAAACTGAAAAGTTTTTCCTTTGTGCTTCTGAAAAGTTTTGTGTTCACACGGATCCCTGAAAACGGCTTAGAACATTATTCATGCCAGGCCAGTAGATGGCGATGTCACTTTGTAAAGAAACATGTAGCCTATAGACTGAACACGTAATACGCATGCGCATAGCATCAATGTTTTCACAAATTCAGATTTTTGTACTTTACACTGAAACAATAAAGGTATCGTTTTCAAAAACTTGCAATTTGAAACCCACTTCCAAAACGCCGTTGTTGTGTAAATGAACAGCAAAACGCATAAAAAGTTCATAATTTTTAGTTGAAAATGGTGTCATGTAAACGGCTCATAAATATCATTGTATGCATACAAGTCTCTTAAAAATAAAGGTTCTTTATTGGCATCAATATAAAGAACATCCTTTAACTTGGAATCTTTCCAGGTTCTTTATAGTGGAAAAAGGTTCTTTCAAAACCAAAGATTTTGGATTCTGAAAGATTCTTTGGGAACCAAAAATGGTTCTTCTATGACATCACTGCAAAAAACCCTTTTGGATCCTTTATTTTTAAGAGTATACATGCGTATACATGGATGAATTTCATTGTTTTTGTATCACTGACTGGTGGTGACTCCAGCAAAACATTACTGCAGTTTGAAATCTAGTATGAAGTTATTGTTTTTTCCCTATTTTTCTTTGTGTTTCATTTCCTTAAGACACACTGATTATGTGTGTGTGCGCGTGTGTAAAACCGTGCAGGGGCTCCTGCGTAATCCTAATCTTGATTGTGAGGAGGGATTGAACCATCTGTTTTAGCGTTCACTAGAATCTAGAGAGACACACCACTGACACAATGTTATCCTAAATGAAAAATATAAAAAATAAAATTTAAATGTAAAAACTGAACCTAAATTAAAAACTAAAGGCTCCAATGAACAAAACAAAAAAAAAAAAAAAAGAAAAAAAAGAGAGAAAGGAAGAAACACTGAATCTATAAAACAAACTTATTGAAATGAAAAACTAAAAAAAAAAAAAAAAAAAAACTGTTCACTATAAATTTTCCCCATAACAAGTGTTGGGTAAGTTACTTCAAAAAAGTAGTTAATTACTAATTACGAATTACATCAACAATGTTGTATTTAAAATACTTTGAAAAGTCTAAATAATTTAATTACTCAAGTAATTTACTAATTACTTCTTAAAATCCCTATAAACCTTGACAATAGACAATAGAAAGGAAACTCTTTTAATAATTTAGTCAAACATGGAACAGTTTAGCTTTTTATAGATTTTTAAAACATTTTAACTTTATTAAAACATATACTATAATACTTTTATTTACTTTATAATACTTAAATTTTTTAGTAACAAATAGGGATGTCACTATACCAAAAATCTAGTAGGCCTAGTCGTTACCGATACCACCAAAAGTGCACAATACTCTATACCAAAGTAGATACCATGGTAAAAATATATACAAATACAAATAAAAATATAGCTGCAAGCAGCAATTCGGGGCCAAGCCCCAGTAGGGGCAGTAGCGCAATACGGAGCAGGAAGAGCAAAAACAGCAGAAATTGAATGTACATGCAAAACATCTGGTTCAGAAGGACAGGTGGAAATGAAATGAAAATCAATAGAAGTTCAGAGAACGAACACGGAATGAACTAAAATACTTGTATCTCATTGAAGAGGAATAAAGATTAGCACAATCCTTATTTGGATAAAAAAGGTATCAAAATGACTCATTACACACAATTGTATAAAGGAACCCCACACGAGATTCGAATCCACGACCTCCGGGTCCAAGGTCCATTTCTCATCTCATTGCACCACTGTGCAAGTGAATGTTTCCACACCTGCCGAAGTTTATTAGTTCATGTGAAAATGAACTCAAAATGAAGAATTCTTATAAAGCTGCACTTTAGATCATTCTGCAGCTCATCATGCTGTAGTGCAATACAGAGCAGGAAGAGGAAAAACAGCAGAAAATGAACAAACATGAAACAGCTGGTTCAGAATTACGGGCAAGAATGAACTCAGAATGTACATAAGCTTAGATGAAAATGAACACAGCATGAAACAAAAAGCATTTATTTCTAATCCAAGAGGCAGTAAAGGAATCAAAACACACTATTTTACAAAACCGCTCCACCTGGGATTCGAACCCACTAACTTCGGATACAGGGCTCTTCAGATAACTGGCTTTACACATTGAGCTACTTGAGGATGCACATTCAACAGACTGTGGAAGAAACCTTTTAGTCTAACAAAGAATTCACAAAAAAAGCATTACTTAGCATGCTAACCATATTAGCATGCTAAGCTAACTTAATGCTAATGAAGCTCATGGTTAACTTGATAACTGAAGAGCCACATTAAAGAGAATGACAACTGGTTAGCATGCTAAGCAATTAGCATGCTAAGCTAACTAGCATAAGACAACAAACACAAGCAAGGTCACATTCAGAGATGAATATCTTGGGAATGGTAGCGAATATCAAAAATCCATTCAGTCATTTCTGTGCGGCTCGGTCCAAAGATCACCTGAGCTGATTTTGGACAAAATTGGACAAAAATTGTAGGAGGAGTAGCGAAAAAACTGTTTTCCATTTATTTCAATATGGCGGACAGGTACATTTAAGGAAAATGACAAATGACACATCGTCGGAATCGGCATAAGCCAGGGAATAAAATGACATAAAGCATACACATTTTGGAAAGTGTTTTCAAAAGTTATAAGTGGTTTTGCAATAATCATTACATCTGTGGAACAGTAGGTGGCGCTGTGTTGAAACTTCTCAGGTACCTTCAGGACCTTCTAAAGGTCATACATACCAATTTGTGTGAAGATATGTCAAATTGTTTAAAAGTTATTGCAATTTATGACAAAATTCAAAATGGCGGACACGTGGTTCATCCGATGTTGACGAATTCGATATCCTCGGATTCGGCATGGCACAGGGAATCCATAGACACCAAGATCTTGATTTTCTAATAAAGTGTTCAAAAGTTATTGGCCAAAATAGCCATTTTTCAGATCTCATGACCTGTAGGTGGCGCTGTTCCCAAATTTGGCATGGAACCTCAGATCATGGTCTTGATCAAGTGTACCAATTTTAGTTTTGATTGCTCAAAGTTTGGCCGAGATACAGCCTCTATAGCAATTTTGGGTCAACCTCGTTAACTTCGTGACATCATAACTTTTGAACAAAGATGAATAAAAAAAATCTGTTCAGTCATTTCTGTGCGGCTCAGACCAAAGATCACCTGATCAAAGTTTGGACAAAATTGGACAAATTTTGAAGGAGGAGTAGCGAAAAAACGGAATACTGTACTTTTCAAAATGGCCGCTACTGTAATGGGCGGAGACTTAATGTAAGAATTTGAATAGAATCAGCATAAAGAGACAAATCACATGTACTAAATTGTATTTTTCTAGAGCAAATGGTTCAAAAGTTATAAACTTTAGAATGTTGAATTTTTGAACTGGTGGTGGCGCTATAGAGTTGGTCCTAGAGACTCCAAAATTGGTCAGATTTCTAGACATGACCATCACTACAAGTGTGCCAAATTTCATCATTTTCTCATGTTCCGTTGATAGGGCTGCCATAGACTCCCATTCGGGAGGAAGAATAATAATAATAAAAGGGAAAACGTACAATTACAATAGGGGCTACAGCCCCTTTGGGGCTTGGCCCCTAACAATGCTATATTTTTTTCCAGGTAGGTCTAATAATAGTAAGTAAAAATACCACATAAATTGAATAATCAAATATAAAATAACTGCATAGTCATAAGCGTATAAATTAAATATAGATTAATCCTTATTAAAGCTTTTCTTTTGTTGTTTGGTTATCATTTATAACAGACAGCCTATAGTAGACAGTAGCATGGACAGAGACAATATACTGTTACACATGCTGTTCACATTCACATAATAACCAATGCGAATATACGCCAAGACCGGCTTTTTGACATAACTGTGTGAGAATTTGAACGTTTATGTGTATAAACCGCGAAAATTTGACACTCACGAGAGGCGGCTTTGTGTGCGCGCTTTGGCTGACTGAAGACCGTCTCTCAGAGAGCGTGCGATTGGTTTTTCCTCCCTAGGACATAGTTTACATATTACCGTAATGTTCTTGCCTACCTGTGTCAAAAAGTGAAGTAATTGGAATATTTCCATTCTGCAAAACAGCCAATCGCTTCTGCCGACATCTTCAGACAGCGACTACACAGCCAACTGGTGCGAAGCTGTGAACTCACGCACAACTGCACTACAGCTCACGATTTTAAAGAGGCAGCGTTCACTTTTACCTTTAGACGACAAATTTTGATTTTAAATTCAATATTGATGTAAACAGAACTGTTAAACTAATTTACAGTATGTAACGCAAGTAGCTACATTATAAGTAGGCCTAACTGTAATTAAATTACCTAAAAATGAACAGTAATCCCTTACTTTACTTTTTCATTGGATAATTTAATTACAGTAACGCGTTACACCCAACACTGCCCATAACCATGTTGAACTTTTGATATACCGGTAGCCAATATAAGTGTTAACATACTAAAAAATTATAAAAATTGATGGATAAAAACAACAAACCTCCATGTCGCTTTTACCACATTTCAAATCGCTCAGTTCTCGCCATCTTTGAAAAGTTAAACTGCTGTTGATTCTCGCTTTATTTTGGGCACTATCTCTTTCCTTTTTCTTTTTTTTTTTTTTACCTGCAGACTCTCCTCTGTTCGCCGTTTGTTTAAAACGGGTGATTCCTCGGAGGTTGGAGATTTAGCTGTTCCTTGTCAATATTTCCCACTCGTTGTGACACCTAATCTTTTCACTTCCACGCCAGACACGAGTCAAACCCTGCGTTCCAATGTCCATACTGTCCATCCTAAATAGTATGTGAGATTAAAATAAGTGTGTCCCAAAGCATAGTATGTTGAAAAGAGTATGCCAAAAGTCCCCGGATGGTCTACTATTTCCGGTAGATTTTCGAAGTGTGGATCCGTGCACACTATAAAGGCTAATACTGCCCACAACCCATTGCACATTGGACGAGGATTCAGTTCAGACCTACAAACATGAGTAAAAAGTGTTAAAAAACTACAAAACATGGCGGATACGCGCGATCGACGCTGAGAGGTTTGAGTGACTAATAATCAGTTTAACCTGATAGAAAATATATATTTAATGTTATCCGTGTTATTTTTCATCTGCAAATACCAATGTGGACTTTTATAAAGATCCGAATGGCCATTAACTTTTAAATGCATTATTATGCATTAATATGAGGATAGTTCTCCACATGAAAGACCCGCGACTGCATATCAACGTGCTGCATTTCTCTCCGATACGCTAGGAAATTAACTAAATTAAATGTGGAGGATGTAAGATGATTGACAGGCCAGTTTACGGTGACAGGATGCGACAGAGAGAAAAGACGCGATTGTATGACGTGTTAGTATGTCCCAAAGCTTGTCTACTCTTTTGCTACACACTCAAAAGTAAGCACTTTTTGTTCACAGAAAGAGTACATACTTTTAGGGCGTAGTATAAGTAGGCGAATTGGGACGCAGCAAAAGTACCTGGAGCAACATTTCTCTCTTTACGGATATGACGAGACACAGACGGATGAACGCAGTTTCCCGCGAAAACCATCCCGACAGGTCTAAAATATTAACACTTATATTAGGCTTAACATTAGTGAATCAGAGTAAGACAAAAACACGTTTTAGAAGAAGAATTGATGATGTATCTCATAATTTCATTACTCATTCTTTACATTTTGTTAACATTGAGCAAAAAAAAAGAAAAAAAAAAAGAAGTTACATAGTGTAGCCTACATTTAAATAAAAAACATGCATATTTGAAAATATTTTCAAAGTTCAGTATCCTGCTAATTATATCTGTCGGTCATTGTTAATTAATTTAAGGGGAAACAAGTGGATAAATGGTGCAAATGTATTAGCATTACAAGCCCTTTTAGGATACCAAATCTGAATTCAAATCTATCAGAGAGCAAGAGAACAGATCAACTTTTTATAATAACGTACCCATGAAATTTGTATTATTACAAGACATGAATAATTCACTCATTCCTAAAGCGGATCTTTCACCATGACAGTAGCAGGTCTGTTCCGGTAATATTCAGTGCAATGTCTCTTTTGAGCAGCAGAGGGCAGAAGTGCTCAGGACTGAAAACACGCTTCATGAACTTGGACCTATTTGAATCTGATGTGAACAGATACATACATGCTTCAGTATTATGCTTGTGTAGTATTCATGATGCTGCAATGAAAATTATACACATTAAGATGTTTATGCAAAAGCAACTTGACATTTTAACTGCTTAGTAAAGCAACAGCACAGAGGAGTTATTCGACGTAACACGATTAGAGGAATTAATTATTCAAACACAGCAGTATGACACACATGCTAAACTTTAATACTTAGTAATAGAGGTTTAATCAGTTTTAATATTTTTTCATCACATTTAATAGTGATTAAAAAATAAAATGCCAAAAAGCCCTGATCTCTCTCAGCCTGAGGAACAGACTGTTGCCATCATTCATTCTGCTGACATTATGAAACTGATAAGTGAAAAACTCTGAGATACAGCGGCACCACAACATCTGTGCATGAGTTTTGAAATCGCAAGCTGTTTTTCAGCCAGTCAGACTTTTATATAATGAGTAAGCAGGAATGAAATGTTTTCTGCATTATCAGTTTGTGTATTCAGAGGTGCGGGTGGAGTCTGTCCTGTCTGTGTGGATGCAGAAGTGGTGCCAAACTGTCCAGAAAAAGAGAGGGCAAACATTTTACCTCCCTTTTCCAGGAGGATCATGTTTGATAACGTCAGAATTCTAACTTTATGTTTGACTGACATGCATACAGCAAAGTTTATCAAAGTTTATTCCTGTTCCTGCATCCATGTGTCACTGTAGTGTTTACCCTGGAGGCAAATACACTTTTTCTGTCTTGCCATTCCCTGAACTGTTCTTATGAAAGATTTTCTTACAAAGTTATTTGCACAGTGTGGTGGTATGGAAGATTCACTGGATCTCAAAGCGGTTTCAATTATTGTTTTTTGAATCCCAAAATAACTGTTCATTGTAGTCAGTTCTTTTCAATGAATCAGTTAAATTGAATTGCAAATGGTCTGAATGATTTTTTGGTGAATCACAAATAAATTGATCATTGCAGTTGATTCTTTTCAATGAATCAGTCAAATTGAATCACAAATGGTCTAAATGTGAATCGCAAATAAATAGTTCATTCTAGTCAATTCTTTGCAATGAATTTGTCAAATCGGTTCACAAAGAGGTCTGAATGATTGTTTTGTGAATCCCAAAAGAATTGTTCCTTCTATTTAATTCTTTTCAATGAATCCGTCAAATCAGTTTGCAAAGCAGTCTGAATGATTGTTTTGTGAATCCCAAAAGAATCAGTCATTTTAGTCAATTCTTTTCAGTGAACCAGTCAAATTGGATCACAAAGCGGTTTCAATAGGTGTGTTCGACTTGAAGTGGCCCTAATATCAAAGTACTGCGAGAGCGATTCGAAAGCCTACAGAGTCATCTGAATCACTATGCCGAATCGCTGTGCCCCTTCAAGTTGAACACACATAATGATTGTTTTGTGAATCCCAAAATAACTGTTCATTGTAGTCAGTTCCTTTCAATGAATCAGTTAAATTGAATTGCAAATGGTCTGAATGATTTTTTTGGTGAATCACAAATGAATTGTTTATTCTAGTTAATACTTTTCAATGAATCAGTCAAACTGAATCGCAAATGGTCTAAATGATTGTTTTATGAATCACAAATAAATAGTTCATTCTAGTCAATTCTTTGCAATGAATTGGTCAAATCGGTTCGCAAAGCGGTCTGAATGATTATTTTGTGAATCCCAAAAGAATCATTAATTTTAGTCAATTCTTTTCAATGAATCAGTCAAATTGGACTGCAAAATGGTTTGATTGATTGCTCTGTGTATCCCAAAAGAATAATTTATTTTAGTCAATTCTTGTCAATGAACCAGTCAAATTGGATTATTGTTTTTTTTTTTTTTTTTTGAATCCCAAAAGAATTGATCATTCAAGTCAATTCTTTTCAATTAATTGCTCAAATTGGATCAAAATTGTCTGAATGATTTTTTTGGTGAATCGAAAATAGGACTAAATCATCAAATCGGTTTGCAAAGCAGTCTGAACAAACAGTTTTGTGAATTGCAAAAGAATTGTTCCTTGTAGTTGATTATTTTTAGTGAATTGGTCAAATCATTTGCAAAGTGGTTTGAACAAATTGTTTTGTGAATTACAAAAAAATCATTCCTTCTTGTTTAATCTTTTTGATGAATCAGCCAAATCATTTCGCATAATGGTCTGGTCTTTTGCAATTTTACAAATAACAATTTGCATAAAATATGTATAATATGATGATATTTCTCATGCAAAAATATTAATCATTGGCGGAGCTCAGAAAGGCCAGCTGCAAATGGGGTCAAAATTGAAACTTTTAAATTGAAGCTTTTTTTCTCCCCAGAGTTCAATGTGTGAACTCTGAGTTTAGACAGCATTTTATTTCCCTGAAGTTCATCAGCTGTGGTCAAAGACTGATTTTCTCAGTGTCTTGGAAGCAGTCCTGAGGTTTGCGTTGGAGGACATTCTGTAACTGGTACAATAAACCAAGAAGAATGATATCAAGGGTTTGCCAGAGTTAAATTCTGTAGTTTAATCCAATTTCACACTAATGAAGATGCAATAAACTAAAATTTGGAGGCTTTGTTGGAAGAAAGAGCACAAGCACATCTAAAGTTTGCTTGTAAAGTTCTGTTCAGTTTAAAGAAACATGTGAACTGGCCAAATGAACTTTATGTTGCGTGAACTCTCATATTGAGTCTTGTGTTTCCTGTGCTGTGAGGCATAGCTGTAAGAGAGAAGATGTTGCCATTGTTGTGTGTGTGTGTGTGTGTGTGTGTGTGTGTGTGTGTGTGTGTGTGTGTGTGTGTGTGTGTGAACTGCTCTTAGGCTGAGCCTATTTATTCTGAACTGCGGAGACAGGTCCATTAGACATGGACAGCGAAACTTATTCGATTAGCGGGACACAGACACATATGGAGAATGAACTTCACACCATGAGTGCTCACACACCCCTGCCAATACATGTCTGTGTATTTATGAATGAACCGGGTAAAATATATTTGACTGAGTGTTTTACAATGCCAAAGGCAGTAACATGAGTTTTTATCACATTTCTGATAGTGATTTCTCATTCATAGATGAATCATTTAGTTTCATTGAATCTGTAAAAAGAGTTTGCATTGCAAAGCAGTCTGAAAGATAGTTTCGCAAATCGCAAAAGAATCATTCATTCTAGTCGATTCTTTAAATTCAATTTGGATATTGAATGATTATTTTGTGATTCACTAAAGAATTCAGAGAGCTTTTGAACAAAGATTTGACTGATTTATTGAAAAAAAAAAAAAAAAAAAAAACGATGCTTTTGCGATTTGCGAAAAAATTCTTCACTGCTCACAAAAGCACCAGTTATTTTAGTCGATTATTTTCAATGATTATTAGGTCAGACTTCTTTGCAAAGTGGCCCGAATGACTTGTTTCGCAAATCGCAACGGGACCATTCTAGCAAATTCCTTTTAATGAATCGGTTGGTTTGGTTCACAAAGTGGCCCGAATGACTTGTTTCGCAAATCGCAACGGGACCATTCTAGCAAATTCCTTTTAATGAATCGGTTGGTTTGGTTCACAAAGTGGTCTGAATGAAATGTTTTGTGAATCGCAAAAGAATCGTTTATTCTAGTCAATTCTTTAAGTCAAATTGGATATTGAATGATTATTTTGTGATTCACAAAAGAATTCAGAGAGCTTCTGCGCAAAGATTTGACAAATTTATTGAAAACAATCGGCTAGAATGAATGCTTCTTTTGCGATTTGCGAAATATCGTTCACAGCTCGCAACAGAACCAGTTTTAGTCGATCATTTTCAATGATTAATAGATCACTTCGCAAAGTTGCCCGAATGACTCGTTTCGCGAATCGCAACGGGATCATTCTAGCAAATTCCTTTTAATGAATCGGTTGGTTTGGTTCACAAAGCGGTCTAAATGAAACGTTTCGTGAATCGCAAAAGAATCATTCATTCTAGTAAATTCTTTAAGGTCAAATTGGATATTGAATGATTATTTTGTGATTCACAAAATAATTCAGAGAGCTTTTGCGCAAAGATTTGACTAATTTATTGAAAACAATCGGCTAGAATGAACGCTTCTTTTGCGATTTGCAAAATATCGTTGACCGCTCGCAAAAGAACATTTAGTTGATCATTATGATTAGATCGCTTCGCAAAGTTGCCTGACTTGTTTCACGAATCACAACGGGATCATTCTAGCAAATTCCTTTTAATGAATCGGTTGGTTTGGTACACAAAGCGGTCTAAACGAAACGTTTCGTGAATCGCAAAAGAATCGTTCATTCTAGTAATTTCAATAAATCGGCCAAATCGGTTAGCAAGCGGTCTTAACGACTCGCGAATCAAAACACTACAGCAGTTCCTCGCACAAAACTTATGGGAGACAGGTAAGCTGTTCTTTTGAATATTAATTATGCGCTAAAGTGATATTTGACTTGACATAATCGTAAATGAGCGTTTCTTCACGCTTTGTGTGTGTAACGTTACGCAAACCATGAGCGTGTCACTCGGCTCAGATCATCGATCGCTCCTCGGCTGGCTTTGGGTCTGTGAGGTGTCTGGGAACCCTTTCCTTCCTGAGGGCTGTAGTGTTTGTGTTAGACCAGCCGAAAGCCCTTCTTCTGGGTGTGGGAACCGACTCCTCCCTGGACTCCACATTTCCTCTAGTCAAGGACTGAGCGGCCGAGGCCCAGATCGATCCGAGCCGGTAACGCACATGTAAGAACATAAACATTTAGCATACATAAGTTTAATATGGTTTAATTAAGAAATACATAACCATATGTTCACAAATAATATTTCAAATAGACAGAAGACTTTGCAGGTAAGCCCTGAGTAGACATCTGTGTTTGATTGAGTCTAGAAGTCTGAATGTATTAGTTTATGTTTCACTCAATAAAAAGATAATATGACTAGAAATTATTTAACCTAGTTGTCATCCAGTAAGAGAGCTATAAATTAATGTGGAGATGTTGATATCTCTACTGAATCTCTAGACAGATTAGGGTCTGGAGACTTCACCAAAAAAAAAAAAAAAAAAAAAAAAAGATAGAAATGGCTCTCCATTTAATATAAAAACAATTGAGATATTTTTATATGAATAGTTTATATGATGTATAATAAATAAGCAGTTTTCTAAAGGCGTCATCTGTGTATTTTAGTTTCCCCTTGGTGGTCACAAACTTTGCCCCGGATTTGACCTCTCTTTAAAAGCTCACCGAAAAACCCTTTTCAAGCTTATCCCTTGGCGGAGGGGGCAGGAATGTTCACACTTCATAGATAATAATGCCGTCCAATAACGCCCTGCGATCTCATAAACTCAGACTCCTGCTGACTGTGGCCGACAGTAACATGTTCACATCTTTAAAGGGGACCTGCTCTTTTTACAAGATGTAATATGTCTCTGGTGTCCCCAGAATGTGTCTGTGAAATTTCAGCTCAAAAAATTGGTTGCTCAACAACAAAACTGGAGAATCTCACGCAGCCAAAATGAGGATCGTCAGTAACGGTGTTCAGCCATACATTGTTCAAACCGAAGTCGAACACTGATGGAGAGACTCAGGAAGAAGTTACAACTTTTAGAATGAAACTGGACGTTTCTGAATAGTTAGTGAATAAATTATTGTAGTTGCTGTGGAGTTGATTCAACTCATCGACTAGCATGTGTCGTCATGTTAATCTTTTGTGCAAAACCAGCGTTGAATTGACCCTCGTTTGTGAAGCAGTCCATTGTAAAATGACGGCATGACAACAACACTCTACTACAACAACTCTTCTTCTTCTCTAAAGCAGCTCAACATGACCTCACCTCCTTTGTTGTGTGTTCTCAGGGGCGGGGTTTATGTAAATTTTGGGGTTTGTGATGTCACTAACCCGGGAAGAAGCTCGTTGTAGTCCCTCCTTACCAGCAGTTTGTTGTAAAAAGTGATTTCTGTAAAAGAAAATATCTCTCTTTGCATTGAACTTTGAGCGTCGTAACTTTGCAGAATTGTTTATGCTCAAACAGCAACATTACACACTAACTAAAGTTAAAAAAGTGAAATCATAATCAACCACCCCTTTAAATTTGACATTACTATTATAAATAAAACACTTAGCATAAAAAAGTCTCTGAAACCCCAAACAGAGAAGTCATGAGGTTTAAAAGAGATTATCATGAAAATGTTTAAGCACACCAACTCAAAGAAAACGATCTGTTCATTTTGATCAAAATAATAAAACTGAAAAAGACAAAAATGTCTGTAAGGTTGCACAAGGGTTAAATAATAGACATTTTTACAGTAGCATTAAAGTGCATAAATATGAGCTTTACATTTCAGCATTTAAAGTTGCGATGAAATGGACATTTCAACAGTTCTTTTCTTCTGCAGTGATGGCGTATTTTTGCAGGCCGACCCATAAGTTTGCACCACTCCGATTCCCTCGACAAAATCCCTATAGGATTTTTCCATTGGCGTTTGGATTATTGCCAAAAATAAGCTCTGAGACCAACAATTGTTTATGATTATTACACGTTTTGTTCATCATAATGATCTTCGCAAATAAACACAACTTCTGCCAATTGAATTTAGGCTTCAAAATTCATAGAAGTAAAAAGTTAAACATAGACTACAAATGAAGTACACCATGGTTGCATGTCTTCAATGTCAACAAAACGTCCAAGAATTCTTTGTCTTTATTTAAAACACATATTCCCTCAAAGTTTGAGTTATAATAGTTTGCAAGATTGTGATTATAAACACAACGAGGCTGTGAAAGCGGACTACTACTAAGAAAACGATCTGTTCGTTTTGTGTTCCTCTGTCATCCTGTGACTAAACACACCACAGACCCGCAACCATCATGTCACGGCACTTTAATGCATCTCTGGAGGTTGACGGATGAACTGTGAGCTTTTCTCACAGCAGGCCGAGGTGAGATAAAAGGAAACTTTGCACTGTGAAGACCGTACCTCTCATGACATCACTGTTAAATGCTTCCCGACCTCCGCAGCTGCTGTGTGAGACACACCCTCGTGCTTCCTGCACTAACCGTCTCAACAATTCACATCGTTTACCCTGGGAAAAACGCCTCGGTGCCAGCCGCCACTTTCCATCCAGTGCCGACAAAAACCCCCTTGTTATTTTGTAGTCACAAAAGCCTAATAAAATGACCTTTGATTTAGTTTTAATAGTGTGTCCCAACCCAGAGCAGAACGTACACTGATGCAACCTCACGAAGAGTGGATGTCTAATTCAGAAATACTGCTAGTAACTCAAGTAGTCCATACAACTGTGTGCTATATTCCAAGTCCACTGAAGTAAAGTGATAGCTTTGTGTGAGGTGCAGAGTGAAATTTAAGGTCGTTTTTTTGCTGGAAATTTTGCAGTCACAAGGTGGCATACATTGGGAAGAACATAAACTTTTGGTGTGCACATATGTTTATGATATCTAATGATAAAAACCAGCCAGAAAAAGTCTAAACAAAAGCTTTTTGCAACAGATGTATGACAGTGTGCCACTGTTCATGTAATTGATGTTTCTTAACACATGTGCGTCATTAAAAAAAAAAAAAAAAAAAAATACACATAGGTTCATAGAGGACAAAAATGTCCATGTACAAAAACTGTCATAAAAATGTGTAGCTTGGGAGCACAGACTTAAGTTTGGTCTCATTTTAAAGAAGACTATTGTTAAAGGCAGATTATTGTTGAAGTAAAAAAAAGGTTAAAAAATGAAATTAGAAAAATGTTAAAAAAGGTTTAAGTTTATGACAATTATTTATGAACATTATTTTATATAAAATATATATTTTATGAAATATGTTGAACTCTAAAACTGCTAGAAAATCAAAGCCATGAATCTAAATAAGTTGTATTGCAAATTTGAGGTTGATATATCAAAAAATGAGCTTTCAGTAAAATTTTGTTTGGACACAGTGCCAAATTTTCCCTATTAGATGTGATTGCATTTGTGATTTTGCAGTACAGTAGAGTTTTTCTCTTTCAAATATTACACACACATACACACACACACACTTTGAACTTAAAAGTTTAAGGCAACAAACTTCAGCAGATTTTAGTATAGAAAACTCAAAAATCTCCTACGAAATCAAGTTGAGAAAACAAAAATCTGCTGATGTTTGTTGCTTTAAACTTTTAAGTTTTCTCAACTTTTGATTTTTTACAGTTCATCCACATTACCCACCAATTATAGCTGCAAAATTTTTCCAATTGGCTCTGTATATGAAGAAACAGAAAACATGAATAAATCGAGTATTTGCTTCATAGGTCAAACATGAGAAAATGGCACCATCTGGTAAGAAAATAGTAAACATTTTAATTTTGAAGCCTTGCCAACAGAATGAAAGCCTATTAACAAAGACTGCATCATTTTATAGTTAATTGGCCCTAGGATTAAAAATTGCAGTTTTAATGGGTTTCAATGGGAACATTTTTAACTATTTTGTGTACCTAGTGTAAAATAGATGTATTAAAGGAAATGAGGGTGAAATATTAAAATTCCAATAAAAATACACACCAAAATTTATGCAGTTGGCATTAACACAGGCAAAATGATCAAAACAACAAAACTGAAAAAGACAAAAATGTCTGTAAGGTTGCACAAGGGTTAAATAATAGACATTTTTACAGTAGCATTAAAGTGCATAAATATGAGCTTTACATTTCAGCATTTAAAGTTGCGATGAAATGGACATTTCAACAGTTCTTTTCTTCTGCAGTGATGGCGTATTTTTGCAGGCCGACCCATAAGTTTGCACCACTCCGATTCCCTCGACAAAATCCCTATAGGATTTTTCCATTGGCTTTTGGATTATTGCCAAAAATAAGCTCTGAGACCAACAATTGTTTTTGATTATTACACGTTTTGTTCATCATAATGATCTTCACAAATAAACACAACTTCTGCCAATTGAATTTAGGCTTCAAAATTCATAGAAGTAAAAAGTTAAACATAGACTACAAATGAAGTACACCATGGTTGCATGTCTTCAATGTCAACAAAACATCCAAGAATTCTTTGTCTTTATTTAAAACACATTTATAAGTTATAATAGTTTGCAAGAGTGTGATTATAAACACAACGAGGCTGGGAAAGCGGACTACTGAGTAGATGAGTTTACTTAAGACGTTTAATGTCTCAGACAACCTTTGTAGTCACATCTCGTTAACAACAGTAAAAACTCTTAAACAATCACAAGGGGTATTACTGATGTATTTTAAGTTGTAGAATAAAACATGAAAATCTTGAGCTTGTGTTCACCACAGACCTTATTTCAGGTGTTTAACCAAAACCCCATTCAAAAATCTAATTGACTTAAGGACGATGGAAATGGAAATGCTAAAATTCAACTTATTTCTGGGTTTTGGCCTCCAATTTTTTTTTCCTTAACTGCTTTAAAATGGCTTCTTTGGTCACTTTTAGACAGAAAATGACGAATATCACTAAATTTGCGTCTCTACGATAATTGATTGATATACCAAGGGAGGCTAGTCTCCTCTGTGATGTATTTTTTTCTTAACAATCTGCTGAAAGTGAAATACTCAATGGCTCTTTTTTTTCCAATGGAGGCAAAAGTCTCCAGCTTTGGATTTGCCTCTGCTGTCCTTCCCAATCCTTCAGACTCGCCTTAGCACAATTTTCTGAATGAATGTAATTACTAAATATTACATCAGCAGATTCAACACTTCAGTCGACTTCAGTCATATTTTATGTTGAAATACACATTCTGAGTCATGGAACGGAATGAATAACAGGGAATTTTATTAACATTAAATCTTCCTTCTCCCATTTTCACCTCAAAAGTTAGGTGAAAATTCTGACGAGCCGCTACTGCATGAATAAATTGTTCACAATAAGATCAATAACATGCATTTAGAAGATATATTTCATGCCGACTTTAAACCATGTGGATGCTGATACTATTTACTTCCATTTTGATTTTTCTTAGTTAAAAAGTTTTTTTTTAATAGTAATCAACATTTTGCAACAATTGCTGTTGACTTAAATTGAACCTAGATTTTCCCTCAAGTGCCATAACATTTCTTGCCTAGAACTACCTTTTCTTCAGACATTGGTGCTTATGGTAGAAAGTGCTTATGTGAACCACAAACATTCACATTGCAGCAGTGTAAGTGCTTTGTAACTATGACAAGCTTGGATTGTTCTTTGTTTTCCCATTTAAAATTTATATGAGCGGATTAGGTGTGTGTGTGTATGCGTGTGTGTGTGTGTGTGTGTGTGTGTGTGTGTGTGTGTGTGTGTGTGTGTGTCCTGAGGCTCATTGATACCAGTGCTGATGTCATAGTGTTTTCCTGAATCCCAGCTCTGAGATCATTGTCTAAAAAGGTTGTTCAAAGGTCAACCAATCTCACACGTCAAGAAACAACACAACCCAATTGACAGCGACGCTGGGCCACTTCCTTTGAGATTTCATCAAACTGTTTTCACAAAGCTTTCTTCTACTACATTAAACTACCATTCTAAAATGTTAATATTTGATCTTTTTGTTTGTGTAAAAATCTTTTGTGACATTATAAATGTCTTTACTGTCACTTTTAATCAATTTAATGCATCATTGCTGATTAAAAGTATTCATTTATTTCAAACTTATGAACGGTAGTTTAGCTAGGCCTATACTATGTTCACTTTCACTCAAACAATCACGAGCGAATGAATTACAGAGTATAATGTATTGTCATACAGATTTCAATCAAACTTTGCTCTGCGGTTTCCTGTGTGAGAGGCTTGACGTCTTTCCTTCTTTGTGGAATTGTGGGATATGCCTGTCTGAGGCAGATGGATGCAGCTCTGCATAATATCTGCAAGAGCTCTTGATGAGGAAAGTTGAACAAAGGCTGACCGGCCTGAGCACCGCACTCCTGGGTTCAATTAGGAAGTGTGTGTGAGGAGTAGGGTGGGAGTATTGCAGAAACAGTGCGAGCGGGGTAAAGAGTACACGCCAATCGATCAGCGCGAGCCAGAGTTTTCCGTCACAGAGGACAACAGTCTGTGGTTATCATCACTCACGCACTGCTCCAATCAGACGATTGTTTTGCCTTGCGGGAATAGTGCTCAATGCAGAGGCAGAATTGATGGAAATCATTCAAAAACAAAAAGCCATTGTTTCATAAGATCCTTACCACCTTCCAGCCCAGCACACAATGACTCTATAATGCTTATCCGTCTCCATAAACTCACACACAGGGAAATTTACTGAGAATGAAATGTGCACGCTTTATATGTGATGATTCACTAAAGGAATTATGCAGTAAATGTGTAATCCTGAAAGTTGCTATAATAAGACTACAATAGTTGTCCGATTTGTCAAAGTACCATAGTTGCGGTTCTTGTTTAGCAACTTACATTTCAAACAACAAAGTCAAAATTCATGTTTGAGGTATGTGTGCAATTTGTTTTGTAGAATGAAATTTGAGTTATGTTGAGTGAAGCAATTTACCTATAAATTGAAAACTGTTGCTCTAAAAGAAATTAAATCTTTAATTTTTAAAGAAATCAATACTTTTATTCAGCAAGGATGCATTAAATTGATCAAAAATGGCAATAAAGAGCAAACAAAATAGCCCTTGCGATCGAGCCCGAGGAGGCACACACCTTCAGGCCACCTGGAGCAAACCGTTCCATTGGTCTGCCAGACCCGGATCGGGTCTGTGTTCAAGCATTTAAAACCTATGTCCGCAAAATGTAATGTATGTAAGGACAGCCTCTGCTCCCGCCGCCGCTCTCCAGTGTGGCACACAAATTTGAATGTGCCCGAGACCAAGGCATCCTTCCAGGGCTTACAGGCCTTCCAGAGTAGGTCAGAGAGGCTGGATGTTTGGCCCAAGCCCGCACTTGATACTTTTTTTCTGACAAGAAATTCCTCCAGTGTGTCTGACCTGGGACGGTGAGCCCTCCCTGGGATGCTCAAGCACGTGTGAGGGGGTTGAAGTCTGACTCGAGCCCCCACTTCGTTTTTCAGCCAGCCATCAATTCCAGCAGTCAAGCCCGCTGAGATGCACTGCTCTGGGCTGCCAGCAGCAAACTATCCCCCCTGGTTTGCTGTCCTGGAGGTCTGTTTTTCAAATGGTTCAAAACCTACAGTAAGTACAGTCCATCACACAGCCTCCTGAGAATCAGACTTCCGAATGGCGGGCAAAATTGAATCATGCCCGGGACGGCGCATCCTCGCTGGGATGCCCGAGTGGGTCAGAGGGAGGGCGTCATTCCCATGAATTTCCAGGCAGTTTGCGGGAAACCTCAAGTCTTGTGGTGTACAGCCGTTCCCAGTTGGTGGACAGATTTGTCTGGTTCATTCTGATAACAAACAAGACTCCGGCATGATAAATAGTTACACATCTCGTGTGGTTGGCGTCCAACTTCTTAGAGGGACAAGTGTCGTTCAGCCACATGAGGTGGAGCAATAACAGGTCTTTGATTGCCTTAGATGTCCAGATCTGCACTCGTGCCACAATAGGTAGATAACCATACATCTATCCTGTGCCAAGAGGTGTGGGTAACCCACTGAACCTCACTTGTGATCGGGACTGTGGATTGCCCATCAATGAGGAATTCCCAGTAAGCGTGGGTCATAAGCTCACTTTAAGTCCCTGCCCTTTGTATACACCACTTGTCTCTACTACCGATTGGATGGTTTAGTGAGGTTTAGCACTGGTTTTTACGAACAAAACACATCTATTATGAGCCTAATTTACATAGAGCAACATTTGAGGAAAACAATTTGCCTTTGGGATTTTGCTTTTGCAATTCTGAACTGTGCTTCCAAAGAAATGTTTCTTGATGAAAGTTGAGAAATCACTGCGTGTTCACTGGGGATTATGGCATTATGAAATTCACTGAGCGGGTGTGCCAATTTTTTGTATTTTACCTTTTCGTTGTGCAAATTTAAATTAAGTAATTGTTTTTCTGTTTAGTGCAAACATGCCTCCTTTCTATGTTCTTCTCAGTTACATTTCATTTAAGTATCAGTGTTGTTCAGCTCGGATCATTTAAGAAATGTTTGGCTTCATATTTAGATCTTTGTTTTCTTGGCAAATGAGAGCAGTTTGAGACTGTTTTGAGATATGTTTTGACAAGATGCATGTGAGATTGGGGTCATTTTCCCAGGAGAAACATCTGAGAAGCAGGATGCATTTAGTCTGATGCCAATACAATTGAGATATTGAAGAGATCTTTTGGTCATTTCTTTCCCTTGGGTTTCAGTCGATTTCTCAACTTTCAACCAGAGACAAGAAGGTCTGCCAGCTCTTTCTTTTGAAATGAAGATCAGTGTTGCAACAGCAACACCGTAATTGCATTTCAGAGAGTTCAGAATGCTGCAAAGTCAAAAGGCCTTGAGTTTATTTTGAAGGCTATAATGAAAACCTCACATTCTCTTATTCCTTCCTTCCTGTTCTTTGACTTTTATTCACAACCAAAGAAAGGAAGAGAACTAGGGAGTCACCCTGTCAATGTGAATAAAGTGAAATGGGTGACAGTAACTTTAGGATTTACTGAGATGAATCGCTCAGATCAGTGAGATCAGATGCGTTTTATTCTGTCTTCATCCTGAATGCATGCCGGTTCAAAGTCATGTCACTGCCAGGAACTGTCTGGCACGGGAAGTACAGTGATCCCACGCTGAGATCTTCCATCCCTGCAGCCATGACAGAGTTTTCTGAGCGTTAATTGGCCGTCCTGTCTCTCTACAAGACACTTAAGCAGATCTATAGCTTTCTAAAACGCCTCCCGTTTCAGTCTCAGATCAGGGTGTTTTTCTTGGTTGCAGTGTGTTGAATTGAAGCTCAGAACAGCAGGAGCGATGCTTAGCTCTGTTAGAAACACAATACTGCAGGATGACAGATAACTTTATAGTTTCTTGCCAACTTGTATGGGTGAAGCAAAAGAATTCCCGCAAAGAACAGCTTCTCATTCTCGCGTTTAAAGAGCAGAGCCGCCGTAGGAGGTTCAGCACCGTGTATTTAATTTGTGAATAGAAGCACTCCTTCTAAAGGTCTTTCCCATTGCATTAACACAGAAACCATTTACTCCTGTTCACTCTGCTCTTGTTTAGATGATGTCAAAGGTCAGACAAGAGCCCAAAGCAGAGACGTATAAAAGCTGATGGAGCTCAGAGGAGGAAAACAGTGGATTCTTTGCACTATTGCTCCGATGTTTTATTGCTTATTGCTTATATTTCATTTCTCATTCATCAACAGTTTTGTCTCAGACATTGCTCTTAAAATTAATTAAATTACAATTGTTGGCATAGTAATGAGCATTTAACCCTGAGATAATGCAGTCGATTATTTTGTTCCAAAGTAAATTGCTGTTGTTTATTGTTGGCTGGCAGGGCCGGATGAGCTTGTTCGATCTTCTGATTTCTCACAGTGAGGTAAAGAAACAGCTAGAGGAAGTGATGTTGTGCAGAAAGAGCTGAGGCACAAATGCTGAGCCACCCCTCACTGTGAGACCTCAGCAGTGTCTCTGTCTCTGTCCCCGGGCCATAGCAGTGATTTTTCAACAGACAGAGATCTTGGCTTGTGTTCAGGAACCCCCTGGTGCTCCCATGAGATGCTTGAGTCAGTTTAATCAAATGAAACACAAAGACAGAGAGATGCTAGAGTTAAACCACATGTTTCCCTCAGCCTTTTGTTTATTAAATGCCTTGAGGGTTTGGCTACACAACATGAGGAATACAACTTAAATGAAACTTCACAAATGTAATATTCTTTAATTCATAAATAATCAGCTTGAATAGTTCAGTCGGACAAGGTTGTCAGTTCTGAGCATTTTCTTGTA
The DNA here is from genome assembly GCF_018812025.1 of Megalobrama amblycephala. Classification (NCBI taxonomy): domain Eukaryota; kingdom Metazoa; phylum Chordata; class Actinopteri; order Cypriniformes; family Xenocyprididae; genus Megalobrama; species Megalobrama amblycephala. The sequence continues at coordinate 52,893,942 of NC_063044.1, read as the reverse complement.
ATTTTGTTCTTTTGGGGTAGTTAAGTGGTTGTTAGAGTGTTCTAGGTGGTTGTTAAGCAGTTGCTAGGGTGTTCTAGCTATTTGTTAAATGGTTGTTAGGGTGTTTGTAGTGGTTAGGTGGTTGCTAGGGTGTTCTGGTTGGTTGTTAAATGGTTAAGTGGTTGCTAGGATGTTCTGGGGGTTAAATGGTTGCTAGAGTGTTCTGGGTAGTTGATAAGCAGTTGCAATAGTGTTCTGGCTCATTGTTAAGTGGCTGCTAGGATGTTAGGGTGGTTAAGTGGTTGCTAGAGTGTGCTGGGTGGTTGTTAAGTGGTTGCTAGGGTGTTCCAACTGGTTGTTAAATGGTTGCTAGGGTGTTTGTAGTGGTTAAGTGGTTGCTAGAATGTTCTGGGTGGTTGTTAAGTGGTTGCTAGGGTATTCTGGCTGGTTGTTAAATGGTTGATAGGGTGTTCAGGGTTGTTAAGTGGCTGCTAGGATGTTCTGGGGGTTAAGTGGTTGCTAGTGTGTTAGGGTGGTTAAGTGGTTGCTAGGATGTTCTAGGTGGTGGTTAAGTGGTTGCTAGGGTGTTTGTAGCAGTTAAGTGGTTGCTAGGTTTGCTCTGGGTGGTTAAGTGGTTGCTAGAGTATTCTGGGTGGTTGTTAAGTGGTTGCTAGGGTGTTCCAGCTGGTTAATAAATGGTTGATAGTGTGTTCTAGGTGGTGGTTAAGTGGTTGCTAGGTTTGCTCTTGGTGGTTAAGTGGTTGCTAGGGTGTTCCAGCTGGTTGTTAAATGGTTGATAGGGTGTTTTAGGTGGTGGTTAAGTGGTTGCTAGGTTTGCTCTTGGTGGTTAAGTGGTTGCTAGGGTGTTCCAGCTGGTTGTTAAATGGTTGATAGGGTGTTCTAGGTGGTGGTTAAGTGGTTGCTAGGGTGTTCTGGGAGGTGGATAAGTGGTTGCTAGGGTATTTACATATGTAATAATGTTAAGTTAAACATATTAGAGCAAATTTTATTTGAACTAAACCAATTCAATTGTGTTGACCCAAATAGACTGATTTATCTGAAATGAAATAAAATTGTGTGAAAACATTTTTCAATTAAATTAAGGGTAGTGAGTTCATTTTTGAGTGTTAGATTGAAAATTTGAATAAATATTATAATAGTATAAAATAACACTGGTCTCATTTGTGTCTATTTTTATTTCTCCAAAGAACTTTCCAGAACTTCCTGCGCTGCAGTGCAGCCATGGAGAGAAGAAGACATCGTCCTGGGCGTCAAACATCTGATCTACTGTATGTGTCAGGTGTCAGCCCATCTCTTCTGTCCGTCTCTCTCCGCTGTGTGTTCACCCGGTCGTGAGGGACGCTGGCTATCGAATCTGACGAAGTGTGTCGTGGATGCTCCCCTGACGCAAGCAAACCATTGAGTTGTAGTGTCTGGTGTCAGGGAAACGCATAGCAACGCAAATGCTGCCTATAAATACATCTCTAATTCTGGCTATTTTAAACCGCCATGTTGAAGCGAGCAGTTCAAGGCCACAACCCATCACCTATAGAGGATTAATACAGCGCTGGTCGAGTCAGGGGACTACAGCTGTACTGCTTTAATGGACTCTTGTTTTGTTGTTTTTCACACAAGTAGAACATTTTAGTTTTTCAATTCAAAACAGAAATACAAAATCTGTGTGATTTATGTTTAGTGAACTTCATGTGCAACTATTTGTCTTTCTGTACATTTTGCTTGCCCAGGCAAAATCTGCCATCATGATGCTAAAGCGTTGTAGGTGTTGCCAGGGTGTCGCTATGGTGTGTTGATATGGAGTGTTAGAGTATTGCTAAGTGTTTGCTTAGAGTATTGCTTAGAGTATTGCTTAGAGTATTGCTTAGAGTATTGCTAAGAGTATTGCTAAGCGTTTGAGTATTGCTAAAGGGCTGGGCGATATATCGAATGTCATTGTCACGCGCATTTCGTCAGTAAAGCCGGTTCCGTGATTACCACTAAATCGCCATCACCTGCTTTCAAATGGAGCGGCATTTAATAGACAGAGCCGTAGATCACTGACAAGCTACGCAATATCGCGTTCATTATCGAAGGCGATTCATCTGCGATAATGAACGCGATTTTGCGTAGCTTGTCAGTGAATTACGGCTCTGTCTAATAAATGCCGCTCCATTTGAAAGCAGGTGATGCCGATTTAGCGGTAATCAGGGAACCGGCTTTACCGACGAAATGTGCGTGACAATCACATGTGATATATCGCCAAGCCCTAATTGCTAAGCGTTTGAGTATTGCTAAGCGTTTGAGTATTGCTAAGCGTTTGCTAGGGTGTTCAGGGTAGTTGCTAAGGTGTTGCTTTACTGTTTCTAAAGTGATGAGTGGTTGTGAGAGCGTTGCTATGCAGTTGCTAGGATGTTCAGGGTAGTTGTCAAGGGGTTGCTTTACTTTTTCTAAGGTGATTTAAGTGGTTGTTATAGCGTTGCTGTGTGGTTGCTAGGGTGCTCAGGGTAGTTGCCAGGGTGTTGCTTTACTGTTTCTAAAGTGATCTGAATGGTTGTGAGAGCGTTGCTATGCAGTTGCTAGAATGTTCAGGGTAGTTGTCAAGGGGTTGCTTTACTTTTTCTAAGGTGATTTAAGTGGTTGTTATAGCGTTGTTGTGTGGTTGCTAGGGTGCTCAGGGTAGTTGCCAGGGCGTTGCTTTACTGTTTCTAAAGTGATTTTAGTTGTTGTGTGAGCGTTGCTATGCAGTTGCTAGGGTGTTCAGGATAGTTGCTAGGAGGTTGCTTTAGTGTTTCTAAAGTGATTTGAGTAGTTGTGAGAGCGTTGCTATGCTTTTGCTAGAGTGTTCAAGGTAGTTGTCAAGGGGTTGCTTTACTGTTTCTAAAGTGATTTAAGTGGTTGTTAGAGCATTGCTGTCTGGTTGCTAGGGTGCTAAAGGTAGTTGCCAGGGCATTGCTTTACTGTTTCTAAAGTGATTTGGGTTGTTGTGTGAGCATTGCTGTCCGGTTGCTAGGGTGTTCAGGATAGTTGCTAGGAGGTTGCTTTAGTGTTTCTAAAGTGATTTGAGTAGTTGTGAGAGCGTTGCTATGCTTTTGCTAGAGTGTTCAAGGTAGTTGTCAAGGGGTTGCTTTACTGTTTCTAAAGTGATTTAAGTGGTTGTTAGAGCATTGCTGTCTGGTTGCTAGGGTGCTAAAGGTAGTTGCCAGGGCATTGCTTTACTGTTTCTAAAGTGATTTGGGTTGTTGTGTGAGCATTGCTGTCCGGTTGCTAGGGTGTTCAGGATAGTTGCCAGGGTGTTGCTTTCTTGTTTCTAAAATGATTTGAACTGTAGTGAGATCATTTCTATGTGGTTGCTAGGGTGTTCAGGGTAGTTGCCAGGCGTTGCTTTCTTATTTCTAAAATGATTTGCGCAGTTGTGAGACTGTTGCTATGTGGTTGCTAGGGTGTTCAGGGTAGTTGTTAGGGCACTGCTTTGCTGTTTCTAAGGTGAATTTTAAAACAAACAGTTTGCAGAACAACAAACTTTAAATGTTAATTAGATTTGACCACACTATGACGAAAAGCCTGTATATGAGTAATAGTTATAGTGACGCAAACAGCACAACTCAGTCTGACTCAATATTGTTTGTTTTTTTTTGTTTTTTTTTTAAAGTCTGCCTTTCAGATGCACAACTACATTTGAGTGTCTGCACACATCCAAGCACACAATGCCCAAATGCAGACATGGAGCTCTACAGAACACATTGTAAAAGAAAGAAACATTTCCTTCCATTCATTATTGAACGTTTTAATCACACGAGAAAGCTCTCACAAAAAGTGCACCCAAAGCGCACTTTAACTGAGACTTCAAACAAACAACATGAGAGACTGGAGAAATAATTAAAGCCAGTCTGCTCTAAAAGAGCTGCAGACATCAAACGAATCAGAAGCGGCTCATTCTATCAGAGAGTAAAGTCATAACAGTTTGTTTTATAATTCAGCTTTTAAAATGGATAGTTCAGCATGTAATACAACTCTGTTCAATGCACAGTTTACAAATGAATAAACTACTCTAGACTGCAGAATAATTGTATATTCTGATGATTTGTGAAATCACTCCACATGAGATAAAATATTCTGTTTCACAGGAGTTTATTAAAAATAGTTCTGTCAACAGCTTACAGATATAACATTTACAAAGACATAATGAAACCTTATGACGATTACAATCATAAAATAATCTGAAACTGAATTGTTAAGACACATTCTTTTCATTCTCCCACCAAGAATAAGCACCTGAAATCAATGATTCACAATTAGTTAAAAAGTGCTCAAATACACAAAAATCACATAATACTGTCATCTTAAATGTGGTTATCAGTCTTTTTAAGTTACTTCACATACCGCTCAAGTAAGAGCATGTCATATATCTGTCCTCATAGTCTGAAGTATAAGAATATAAACAAAATAAATTCGATAAAAGAAAATAATAGCATCTGGTTTTCCAGCCCATTGTTGTTTATATATCATCATAATACTAGTGAAATAAGTACCGTACGTCCACGATAGCGACATATAAAGAAGCTGGGTGTCAGAAAGAACCTCTCAATGAAGAAAAAATCATTGTTCTTCATTTCCTCATTTTCCTCCCTTTCCTTTATGTCTCAAAGTGCGTCTTTCCATTAATCCAACCGGACAGGAAGCAGCCGTGGGTTAATACGGCACTTCCCGTCTCTGGGTTTGCGCAGCGGTTACTGGTCTTAATTTTGATGCGTTCGCCTTGGCTCGCATCCCAGATAACTGAACGGTCCTGCCTGACAGGCAAAAGAGACAGAGCAGAAAACAAAAAGAAAGAAAGCGCTTCCGAAACACTTTAAAGGTCTGCTAGCGCTGCGGTCCATCAGAAGCTGTGAGGACGTTAAAATGAACATAACCGTTTTCCCACACTGCAAAAAAATGTTTTTTGTACTTAGTATTTTTGTCTTGTTTTCCAGTACAAATATCTTCTCAAAGCAAGATACATTTACTTGAAAAGCAAAATGTCTTAAAAAGGGACTATTATGCCTTTTTTCGGGCTCTACTAGAACAGGTTTTCATGCTTGAATGTTCAAAAAACAAATGACTTTCACATCAATTCAACACTGGATTTGCACAAAAGATGAACATGACGGCACATGCTAGTGGATGAGTTGAATCAACTCCACAGCGACTACATAAATTTATCCACTAACCATTCAGAAACGTCCAGTTTCATTCTAAAAGTTGTAACTTCTTCCTGAGTCTCTCCATCAGTGTCGACTCCGGTTTGAACAATGTAAGGCTGAACACCGTTACTGACAATCCTCATTTTGGCTGCGTGAGATTCTCCAGCTTTGTTGTTGCTGAGCAACCGAAGACTGAGCTGTTAAAGCTCCGCCCTCTTCTGGAAAGGGGGCCGGGAGCAGCAACTCATTTGCATTTAAAGGGACACACACAAAAACAGTAAGAAAAGTAACTTAAGTAAAGTTCAAAGGGATTATTTTTCTGACCCCCATTGACAATTTTTTCATCTTTTAAGCATAAACTTGCTTCATTTTGATCAATTTTTCAAAAAACAAGACTTAATATCTTGAGTCATTTTGCATCTCAAGTAAATGTATCTTGATCTAAGGTATTTGTAATAAAAAACAAGACAAAAATACTGAGTAAGATTTTTTTTTTTTTTTTTTTTGCAGTGCAGCTGTGCCTCTCAACATCTGGACGCATGCAGCTGCAAGCCTGTCTCAATTAAATTCTCCGAACGCTCATTCTGAGACCCTTTTGTGAAATCCCGTCATTCGGTTTTCTCCGAGAGCACTCGGTTGGTCTGAACTGAGGCAAATCATCTGGACGTTGTCCCAAATGCGAGTCGGAATGATGCTTTGACTCATTCATTGTGAAGGTTTTGGAGTCCGTGCTTGTGTCGAATCAGGCGAAGATGCTCCTCTGATGGGCCATCAGGGCCGTCTGACTCTCTCTTCTCCTTTCTTTCTTTCTCTCCATCCGCACCTTCCAGCAGACGGCGCTCAGCGCGAGCAGCACCAGCCCGGCCGAGAAGCAGCACCAGTCCGAAGTACGATATGGTGGAGCCGTGAGAGTTGAAGCTGTACGCAACGGCGGTCACCACGATCCCTGCGATCAGGACCACCACACCGAACGGCACGGTGCAGCGATAGCAGGACAGCTCGGCTCCGCCGGTGGCCGCTGTTAACTGCACCTCGTTGACCAGAGGAATGGTGATGGCCGTTGCCGCTGGTGGCTCGTTGTTGTTGGTTTTCTCTGCCAGGATTCGCTCAGAAGCTCCGGGGATCGTCATGGTGTCTTTCACAAGCTCGGCGGGCATCGCAGGGTCAAGGGTCAGCGTGTTTTGAGGCATCAGCCGCAGTCTGAGCCGTCTCTATGCTCTATTATTCCAGGTTACTGCGTCGTCTCACCGTTTCCACACCTGTAGGCAAAGCAAGGCACGTTTATTTACAGTGTTTATGAGAAAATGGTTTTAAAACCTCTTAAGAACAAGCAATAGAGCACTGCGGAATTTTTGGAGGGTGAACCATAAATTTGCACCACTCTGGTTCCCTTTGACAAGAAACCCAACAGGATTTTTTCATTGGCTTTTGGATTATTTCAGAAATTAAGCTCTGTGACCAACAAAAGTTTATGATTCTGACACGTTTTCTTCATCATGATAATATTTTCACAAATTGAATACAACTTTTATGAATTTTAAAGCCTAAATACTATGAAGCTTGTTTCCGCCACTGAATAAAAAATAAAAAAAGGTAATTGCGACTTTTTATCTCCAGTTTTTTCTTACAATTGCGATATAAAGTCGCAATTATGTGTTATAAAGTCAGAATTACGAGATATAAACTTACAATTGTGAGTTTAAAAACAGAGATTTCACTTTACTGACTTTATATTACGCAATTCTGACTTTTTCTCAGAATTGTTTAAATCTCGCAGATCTGACTTTATAACACGCAATTGCGACTTTATATCATGCAATTCTGTTTTTGTAGCTCGCAACTTAGTTTATATCTCACAGCAACTATATATATATATATATATATATATATATATATATATATATAACATGCAACTGCGTCTTTATATCACAGAATTCTGTGAAAAGAATTCTTCAGAATTCGACTTTATAACACGCAATTGCAAATTTATATCTCACAAAAAGCGCGAAAAAAAAAAAGTCAGAATTGTGAGGAAAAAAGTCAGAATTGCAAGATGTAAAATCACAATTCTGAGAAACAAAAAGTCAGAATTGTGAGATAAAAAGTCGCAGTTAAATTGTTTTATTCCACGGCAGAAACAAGCTTCCATAAAATACAACTGCCAAAAGGAAAAAGCTAAATGTAGGCTATAAACTAACTACACCACAGTGTATTCCAGTTCCTAGGGCACTTTGGTTGGTTGCTAGGGAGTTGCTATGTGGTTGTTTGGATGATCTGTTGCTAGGGCGTTGTAAAGGTAAAGGGGTTTAAATTGCATTGCTGTAGGGTTGCTAGAATGTTCTGGGTGGTTGACATGGCATTGCTTTGCGATTGCTATGGTAGTTGCTAGGGTGTTTTGAATGTTTTTGTTGGTTGCTAATAGTGTTTGTTTGTTTATGGGATGCAGAATGAGTTACACACTAAAGTGTAATACTTAGTGATCTAAACAAAGCACTAACCCGATGTTTGAGTGATAGTAAGGGTGATGGCTGAGCGAGTAAACACATTACGAATGCAGGGCAGGTCTGTAGAGTTGTTTTGGTTTTCAAGCGGGAAGAGCCCCCCAGATCTACTTTCTGACCGCAGACGCAGGCTGACCGCCATCTGAATGACGCAAAGAGAGCTGCCACATTCCCTGGAGAGCTCACCATATGACATTACAAACCGGCCCATGAAACATGAGCACCGTATAAATTAACAGTCCTTTCTCAAGGGGCTTTTTCTTAAGAGGGTCAGCAGAACCGGCAAACGCCCGTGACACTTCTCTCTGACCATTACGCATTACAGCTGCAAAGTTGAGCCTGGATTTTAACCCTCATGTGCTGTTTAGGTTCACCTCAATACTTTTCCTTTTACAGTAGATCTTTATAATCAACATATAAACTAACAGATATTGTTACACTTTAGCTTTTACCCTAAACTGAGCATGCTCTTTTCAGAAACGTGTCTGTTATCGAGGGTAGTAATGTAGTTTCTTGATAGCAAAAACACAATACAATAAATCAAATCCAAATGTAGTGACAGACTCATTCACAGAATGTGAAATTTGCATTTGCTTATAATTTTATAGCCCAAACAAAACCAAGCTAGTATTATTTTCAAGCAGAACTGTGTTATCTTGCTCATTTATAATCAGTAGATATAGTCATAAAATGTCAGATATGATTCTTCAATGTTGTTGTATGTTTTTTTACATTTTAAAGGGTGTTAATCTTTCAAATAAGTGCATTTATGCACTAAATATGGCATATACAGTATATTTATTGCTTTATGTTTATAGTGAATTAAAATGCTTTTATTTATATGTTAAAACTTGTGTTTTGGTCACTTATAATAAAAGCGAATCTTTATATCATCATTGCAATTGCATTAAAACTTTGTTTTTGTTGTATTTGAGAAACAGACAGTAAAAGTCTTGTATTTAACTAGCTATATATCAGAAAATGCATGCATGAAGGCTGCAGAAACATTTACTAATGTCACATGCGACACCTTTAGGGAAATAATATTTTACTGTTACTCATTTAAACCATAAATCTAAACAACGTTTGGTGCATGCATGAAGGTAATCTGAGACGGGGTCAAGTCATTCACCTCGCACGTGTTTTCCATCCTGCCCTTGGAAGATCCTGTTCAGCAAACCGAAGACGTTAAAGTCCCGTTATACTCCAGACACAGTCTGCCTCTGAAGATCTCCTCCTCTTGAAGCGTGTGAGAGACTGACTGTGTGTGCAGGTCTCATTCACTAGATGTGGGTCTGAGTTCCTCCTCCTCCATGTGAACTAGCGCTGCTTCAGTCTGAACACACGGGGAGGGGCGTGAGCTGTAAACTTTGTAAACCATATCATCTGCCTGCATGATATATGCTGATGGTCATGTAATAAAGTTAATTTAGAGGAACTATATCAATTTGGCTGTGTGTTTGTGTAAAATTAATTCTGGTTAAAGCTTTAAATATAAGTAAGGTAATGCTCATGACATAGGTATAACATTGCAACATTAAAGAGGCCATTATGCCCTTTTACAAAGTCTTGATTTTGTTTTTGGGCTCTGCTAGAATATTTGACAATGTTGCAGCTCCTTTCTTCCCAGTCTGTCAGTAACGCTCTGTTTAATTCCTGTCTCTATGAAGCCCCTCCTTCAAGCACAATGTGCTCTGATTGGTCAGCTAGACCAGTGTGTTTTGATTGGTCAAGCACTTCGAGCGTGTTTGGGAAATGTCCCACCCCTTATTATCACGAGTTTCAACAAAGTACTAACGCAAATCGACCATTATTTTTCATGAAAAAAACCCCTCAAGACTACAATGGAGGTGTTTCTTAGGAGTTTAATAACAGTATGCACTGATATAGAGAATAAAGGCCCGTTCACACCAAGAACGATAACTATTAAGGCAGGAACACACCAAGCTGACGGTCGGCCGTCGGGCAGTTGTTGTTCGTCGTCCGACTAAGTTTTCTCAGTGTGACGGCTGAAGTTGGTCCTCGTTGGCTTTTTTTCGGCTGATTCGACATGTTGAATTGGCGTCGGAGCTCGTCGGTCAGTCGGGCCATCTGATCATTCTGATTGGCTCTTCAGATACTGCCACCTGCTGGTACGGAAAAGGCATTTGATCTTATGCAGGTGCAGAACGGACGTGCTACTTGGCCGTCGGCTGTCGAGCGTCGGTTTGGTGCGTCAGGGCAACTTTGGACACAGACGCTGCCGACGTGAGCCAACCCCGCAGTCTGCTTTCGTCGCCACTAGTTCGTCGGCATCGGCGTCGGCTTGGTGTGTTCCTGTCTTTAAGATAACGATAAAGATATAGTTCTAAAATTGTTCTAAATATAAAAGAATAGCAGCACTGTCCACACCACAGCTATAACGATAATGATAGCCTATAGAGAAGCGATATCTTTGGGATCACTTTCAGAATATTTTTTTTTCATATTTTCAGAATTAGGGCTGTCAAAAAAAAATTCGAATTTCGAATATTCGTCAAATGTAAAAAAAAAAGAAAAAGAAAAAAGGCACATTCGAATGTAAAACCCGTGCATTCAAATTTTTGCAGTGTCAAGAGGAGCGCAAGCCATGATGACGTAACTGACGCAGCTTGTTTATGTTATCCAGTACAGCGCGGTGCAGGGTGCATTAATGTGATAAATATAATGGAGGAGTCAAAAAGTGAGCGCGCTGATGTTGACACAAGAAAAAAAGACTGCGCTGTCTGCTATGGCCAACCAGTTCCACTTCCTTTGAAGTTCCAGTGAAAAAGACTAGGCGTTGTTTTTATTCGACTATATTGACTTTATCAGCTAAATTCACTGTAAAAAGCTGTCTACGCTAAACACGACAAAGCGTGAAACATAGCATGCTGAGGACATCTGCTGGTTGAAGCCGTGTAAATGCAACAAGAACAGCAAAAACATGTTGTGCACACTTTGAAACCGCAGCTCGTGAGCTTAGAATAAACAGATCCTTATCGTTCTTTGGTGTGGACGCAAATATCTTTATAGTTACTGTTCTTGGTGTGAACGGCATTAACTCCTTTTGGAGGGACTTGGGCTGCGTTTAACTCCACTTTGAGACAGTGATGGGAGTAACGCATTACAAGTAACTTGAGATATGTAATCAGATTACTTTTTTGTTTAGATTACTGTACAGGTGTAAATATGCATTTCCTTCAGCCTGAGGCTTATTTATTACACTTTTGGTGTGCGAAAGGGCCGTTACATTTGCCAAAAATATAATTTTTTTGTTGTTATAAAATCAAACAAACAGCCCAGTCAAGATGAGAAAAAGTAACGGGAGTAACGCAATATTCTAATGCATTACTTTTTAAAGTAACTTTTCTCAACTTGTGAAAAACTCGCTAAGCACTTCCCCTTGGGCGAATCCCCTCCGCCATTTTGAAGTGCATTCAACTTTGTCAAGTGGAGGCAAATTTATTTGGACAGACCCTCGACCACTCGATTTTGACAGCCCAGACCAAATGAGAAAAAGTAACCCAAAAGTAACGTAACGCATTAACTTCTATAAAAAAAACTAAGTAACACAATTAGTTACTTTTTTAGGGAGTAACGCAATATTGTAATGCATTACTTTTAAAACTAACTTTCCCCAGCACTGTGTGTATTTAGTTCTGGTTATATTTGTTGCAAAATCTTACACTTTTACAATAAGTATCCTAATAAATGCACACAGAGCACATACAATATTTATTTCAGTCTTTGTATCTGACGTGACAATAAAACCCTACACAACCTCTGTGAGTGGATATACATTTGAATATGTGTGAATGTGAATTTGAACGGTTTCGTAATTTGAATTGGCTCTGTCTTCTGCTCTTAAAAGCATGCATGTGCGACTCAAGCATCCAATGTGTTTTTCTGCTTCTTTTTTCTTGTAATGTGATACAGGGTGTTGTCTACAGTCTTCCTTCCCGGAGGAAATCTTTCCTCAAATGCAGCACGGGGTGACGGACATCGCTCGGATCTCCCTGACTGACAGCAAAGAGCACTGAGAGTTTGGTCATTTGGATCCAGTTTTGCAACTTGCTTGAGTTCATTCAGTGCAATTCTCACCAAACCGTTCTTGGATGAACAGATTTTATACAAACACTCATAAACATAAAGGGGCTTTAGTTGTAAAGCTTTTTTTTGAGACATGTTTCATTATAGGTTCTTTCCAATCAGCTTAGCCTAGATCTAACCCTTTATTTTATTACACTTTCACAACTATTATGACACACACCGCCCATTTCTGATTTATTGATGGGCCTGTTATGAATCTGGTGGAGTATAAATATTTGAGCTGGTTAGTCTTGTAACAGGCTGTATAGGTATAGAGTATCATCTGGTAACAAAAGTTACGGCATTGGGTTACTAAATGTCTCCTGTCCACATGTCAGGCTCCTGAATACCCGGTTGGAGTTTATTTTGAGATAATGAATGGCTGACTGCCATTTTTACTTTATATATATTTATTTATTATATAAAAAGAAGAAAAGCCCACAGTGAACACGTATATATTACATGATAAAACATTCCATATACACAACATTTAAGCGTGTACCGAATTGGGTGAGCACGTGGCGCGCGATCAGCTGCGCTTTGACGTCAGCTTCCGCGTTCACATGACTCCTGACTCGCGCGGATACAGGAACATGGCTCTGCTGTTCACTGATGAAGAGTTCGAGCAGGCGTGGACCGAGCTGGACGAGCCGCAGCTCGACGGCGGGTGGGAGTTCTTCACCGAGACCATGGACGTCAAAATATACAGACTTTATAACAAGGTGAATATATGATGAATGACACAACGCGCACGCGCCCTGCGCACAATCAAAACAATGCAATGCGAACAGTATGCAACATCATACATATCAGAAAATAGTTTACCACAATGCAATAGTTAAGTTTGAGTATTGAGTACAACTATACACTGCCCAAAGCAAATATGCTAGTGTATAATACTGTAATATGACAAAACATATTACTGTAAAAGCACCAGAGCCACTGCATTACGCTAACAAATAACAGGAGACCGGGGCTAGTTGTCACATAATTAATAACAAAATAGGATAATACTGGATTTATAATGTATTATAAAATTATTCTAATTGAAATACTAGTTCGATTAAATCAACATAGACAACAACTGTTAGAGAAAACAAGCATGTCTTTGTTTGAACTTGATTAGAAAAATAATTAAAATGCATGGATTGTATTTCATTTCGACTATTTTGTTTCCTATTTTCTCCTTGTGCTTTTTAATGTTTCATGAATTACTTTAGATTTTGCAATTATTTTCTTACATGTTTAATAGGTTGCTTAATTGCAGGTTCTAATTGTGACAACTTGCCCCATATTAGACTTTAAAGGGAGATATCATGAAAATCTGACTTTTTCCATGTTTAATCAATGTGTTATATCTTTGCCATTTTTCATGCTCAAACCTACTAAATCATTTGGCTCATTTTATTCTGTTTCATCAAGCGTGCGCTCACGATACCGTTTTTTTTTTGCGCTGCACTTTTCTGTGCGGGGGGGCACGCCCCCGCGAAATCATTGGAGGGGAACGTAATCAGCGACAGGTGAAATAATTCTTTGACATGGTTAAAAATAATGAATGGTTTGTTTTTGTTGGTTTGTTTAGCTATGTTGTCAACCCAGAAAACCTGTTGTGCTCTGTCTCATGAAAAAGGACAACTTAATAACTTTGTTTTGGCAAGCCTTTCTCTGCAAGCATGTGAAAAAACGAACTGCTCAGATTTCACTCCCCTTGAGACGTAGGAAGGGGATCTTATTATAATATTACCCCTTAATCTGCACGTTTCCATGGCGCTGCCATTTTGTTTTCGCAAGCAACAATGGTGTACCGACCTTTTCCATGTTTAAGTGTTATAATCGGGTCCCCGGTGCATCTACCAACCCAGAAAGCATGAAAAAGGACAACTTAATAACTTTGTTTTGGCATTTCTCTGGCAAAAGTTGATTTCACTCCCCTTGAGCAAAGCATTATAATATTACCCCTTAATCTGGGGCGCTGCCATTTTGTTTTCACAAGCAACAATGGTGTACCGCTTCTAAAGCCATCATGGCAAAAGTTGGAGCAAAGCATGGGAACTGTTCTGTTGTTGGCTGCACAGACCAGCGCTAAACACTGTTTAGATTCTCGTTAGCTTGGATAGCCTGCGAGTTCACCTTGGCAAGCTCGATTGCTAAAAAAGGAGCGTTTCTGTCCGAGCGATATTTTGGAAAAATATTAGACCATTCACAGCATTTGATAGCAATCATAAACGTTAGCCTGGTGTGTATGGCTCTGTTTGACAAACAGGTACGCTATGTATAGTGGGCGTCCATACTGGTTTTGCACAAAAGATGAACATGACGGCACACGCTAGTCGATGAGTTGAATCAACTCCACAGCAACTACATAAATTTATCCACTAATTGTTCAGAAACGTCCAGTTTCATTCTAAAAGTTGTAACTTCTTCCTGAGTCTCTCCATCAGTGTCGACTCCGGTTTGAACAATGTAAGGCTGAACACCGTTACTGACAATCCTCATTTTGGCTGTGTGAGATTCTCCAGCTTTGTTGTTCAAGCTGTTAAAGCTCCGCCCTCTTCTGGAAAGTGGGCCGGGAGCAGCAGCTCATTTGCATTTAAAGGGACACACACAAAAACGGTGTGTTTTTACTCACACCCAAATAGGGGCAATTTTGACAGATAATTAATGATCTGTGGGGTATTTTGAGCTGAGACTTCACAGACACATTCTGGGGACACCAGAGACTTATATTACATCTTGTGAAAAGGGACATTATAGGTCCGCTTGTGTCTGTCTATACACAGAAATTGGCTGTTAAAAATAAGACAACCCTGACAAATATTTGTTGGAGTTGAAAGTGTGACTATATAAGAGTAAATACGATCATATAAAACACAAATGGAATAGGTCAATAAAGTCATTTCCAACTTAACATTTCTGTTATAAAATATTTAACATAATATGTATTGTAAACTCATTTTCATAGTATTTAAAAGTTCTATAACATTATTTGGCTCAGTCTGCTTGAAATGACCAAACTCGCCCATTAAAAAAGATCCAGATGTTTCAGTGATTCATAACATACAAGCAAAAGCAACCATGACTGATGCATTCAAGAGAATCCTGCATCCTTCATGCACTGGGATCAGTTTACCATCTAGTGCATGTGTATCATCACATGAATCAGCCATATATCATGATGCTTGATCAGTATTACAGGCTCTGGCTGTGATGTGGTATGTGTTTGTGATGCATTTGTCTTTTATGTCGTGTTCAACAGGAAACCGGTTTGTACGAGTACAAAGTGTTCGGTTCTCTGCCCAGCTGCTCTCCAGATCTCTGCGCAGATGTTTACATGGATCTCAACTACAGGAGACAGTGGGACTCCTATGTCAAAGGTAAACTATGCATGGGACTTCAGAAGTCACAATCAAACATCTTCATTAAAACCATTATTTCATAGAAATTCACCCTTCAGCCTTAGAATCTAGATAATTTGACTCCCAGTATTAGTCGTAGGGCAGGTTTAGACAGATTCCTACAGTCATGAATCATCATTGAAGAGATTATATGTGATACACCCATTTCTGTAGCAGAACAACTCAAACAAGCTTTTGCTGTGGGTAAAAAACTATTTACTTGCATTAGTCAAGCCACGTCAGCTTTATTCATATAGTGCTTTACAGTAATAAACAGGAATATTACAGAATCACTGATGCAACTTCAACAAATATGACACAAATTCTGCTGTAAAGCAGCTGTAAAAACAGTTCAATGTTAAATCTTTCAGTTCAATAACAGTGTCAATTATGAAACTAATTCGATTCAGCTATAAAGTAGCTCTTAAGAAGACAATAATGTCATTATTCATCTCAAGTTTTGTTCTCATCTGATAATGTCAGTCGAATCGATGATATTACCGAATATTAAAGGGGTCATAAATTGAGAAATCAACTTTTCCCTGAGCTTCTGATATATAAGAGGTCATTGTACTATAAGAAAATCCTGTAAGTTTCAGAACTGAAAGCTCCCTTGTTAGTTCAATAAAAGCTTTGAATGTGCCTATCTATAGTTGAATCCCCGCCTCCACAGGAGAAATCAACGCCTACTTCATCATTGCAATTTTAACCACGCCCACTGGCGTGTTAGTGAGATGAGAGAAGAGCGATACGGGACAAAAATAACATTATCTTTCAAAGGATCCTAATGCTAGGAATATGGTTATTTTCAACAATGTGAATGTCTCAGTTGAGCTTTATTTATTTGTAGTATGAAAATAATAGTAAATGAATAGTAAATGTAGTAAATGATTTAAACAGTAATTAAATTATATATAGAAAGCGATCAAAGAACGCTCCCTTTACAATCGCCGGAACTGTCAATCAAACAGCATGAGTTTATCAGTGACTGAGTTCTGGATACGCGGCAAAACCCGTTTTATTCAAAAGATCTCTTAGTTATATCGCGTTTGCACTGCTAGTTACGATGAAAGCATTCGTTAGTCTGCAGAAATTGAGTAGCAATGACGAGATCACTGCTTTCATGCACTCAACAACATGTCTGTGATCGACTACAGTGTTCATCACTGCAACCTTTCATGCCATGATCTCAATATAATGCTACAATAAACACGACTCATGATTAGTAAAACTTGAGAGCTGTAATAGTAAAAATGTGCTAAATGTTTTCAAGAGCATAATACTTGTCTAATTTCAAATGGAAAGACGTTAGCCAATCACAGCAGTGGGCGTTTACACTGAAGTCTCACAGCAGACACGCCCCTTAAAACAGAGCGTTCAAATAAGAGGGCTAAAAATCAGGGTAGGAAAAATGCCTTTTATTTCTAAATTATGACAATTTTGGATGTAAAAAGCATACTAACATTATAAGTGCACCCCAGGAAACATTATAAAACAATAAAACAACAGTTCATGACCCCTTTAAGTGTCTTAAAGTTATGTTAACTTACTCTTGTGGAGCTCAAATAAACTTGTTGCCCACTTGAAATGCATCATATGGCTTGTTTTTTTTTTTTTTTTACATTTTTCTACTGTTTTTCCACATTCTGAAGTTCCTCCTCTTGATGGTGGTCAGATCCGTTCAGATACGCAGGGAACTGGACTGGTACGTCATGTAAATTTAGCGTCCCAGTAGACTGACCCAGTGTTTATTCTGTCATTGTCATGTGTGTAGAACATGCTGTGTTGTTTGGTAGTGATGTGCTTTGTACAGTAGAGCCGCACAGGCTCTATATATATATATATATATCTCGACTTTCTCGGTGGACTGATCCAGAATCAGATCCTTTAGTCTATATAAGCTCAACCATAAGCATGTGAAAGGCAGAAACTGACCCTGGATCAGATTTCTGTACATTGAGCAGGTTTGTACTTTGAATCTCATTGCTTTAAACATCATAAAAACCTGTTTACTATTTAATCAAAAGTGTTAATAATTAAAAATGAGATGGCAGAGCACCAGTTACAGAGCTCAGGATATGATGTCACATTTAAAGTGGCCTACATACAGTTTATAGCACTTTAGCATGTAGCGTTCCACTGAAATCTAGTTTAAAGTTAAAACAGTCATAATTTAGTAGTTATGACCAATTTCTTCATCTCTAAATGCATAAAAACTGCAAACTATTTTCAGTTTTGTTTTCTAACAAATCGATATCAAAATAACATATTACTTGAATGTTTTCAAACAAAGTATATCCAGTTTGATTGCATAAACTTTCATATTTATGTAAAAGATTATCAGTTACTCATGCTGCAATGGTTAATAGGGGGCAACAGAGTAAAATGTGGACTTTTTCCACTTTTTCTGTAGTTCATTTGATGTAGTTTATTTGTCACTTTTTTGTGTCTATGTCTGCTTTCTACAAAAATTCAATAAATAAGAAGTTAATATTGTCTGTTTTGCTCAATTTTACCAATGAAAATATAAAGAAAAGGCAGAAAAGGGAGTTTGCCTCCCAACAACATTTAATTTCTGAATCCGCTCTTTGAATAATCGAGTAAATGATTGAATGAATGACTTAATCGTTAAGACATTTACCGCCACCTACTGGCAGTTTTAGTTTCTTATTTAAAGTATAATTTAATTAAAAAATAATTTCATATTTCCATATTTAAACAAAAAAATTAAACGGTGTAGTTCATCCAAAAAATGAAAATTTAGCCATTATTTATTCAACCTCATGGTCCACAAGTTTATGTGTAATAAATTTTATGTTAATCAAATAAAATATTTCTTTTTGTGATGTGAATATGATGCTTTACACAATAATGATCTCAAATGATCTTTTAGGGGTAATTTCTCAGCCAAATTTGATGTGCAACTAATTTGCGATTAATTAATCGCCACATCATGTAATTAATTACATAAAAAATTGTAATCACTAGACAGCCCAAAAAAAAAAAAAAAACTCTAAAAAATCTTTACAAATAATAAAAAATATACCAATAATATTCATAATATTTTAGTCTTGACACATCAAAGTTTGATTCCCATACTAAAATATGTTCAAAAATTACTCGCAAGCATTACAATTAAACTTGCTGTTTTTGATACTGTACCTTTAAGACTTCTGGATGTAAGTGATGTCCACGTGCTGTAGTTCACATGGTCATTTATCATTTGTTTTACAGAGTTGTTAATATGTAAAAGTGGGGTGGTGTGGTAATGAGCTTGTGATTGTGACGGCATAACCTTGATGCTTTCTGAACGAGTTGTTTTTGCAGTAGAGTTGTCAAAAGTACCAACTTCGATACAAAGTATAAACTGAAATTTAAAAAATGTGATGCTTTGAGCACTGCTGAGCAAATTCGTAAACACTTCTGATTGGTCGTTGTGTTCACAAGCTCAACAGATACGTCTGTGATTGGCTACAATGATCAATGCACGGGAGCATTTGAAAGCAGACGGAAGTGTTTGAATTAGAAAGCGGCAGCAGACCGATCCTGTGTGTATCTGTGTAAGTGCTCAATGTCTATTTACAGCATGTTTTTGAAGCGTTGATCATTGTAGCCAATCACAGACATATCTGATGAGCGCGTCAACGCAACGGCCAATCAAAAGTGTTTATGAATCAGCTCAACACCGCTCAAAGCGTCACATTGTTAAAATTTCAGTACTGACATCTGTACTTTTGACAACACTGCTTTGCAGTTTATATTTGTTAAGTGGACTAGGGAAAGACTTTTGTGTTGATATATTATGAGTATTGCATTTTGAAAATGCTCAGGAAATGGTCTTCAATGAAATGACCATTTAAACAACATTAACGTTGATAATCATCAATACGGAGCTTGTTCTGGTCAACAAACATGTAAATGTTTTGTTCTCTCTGGATCTGGGAACTATTAAACCATCTTTAAAAATCACTTTGTGCTCGAGTTTGGGACATGAAAGCTGTTTTTGCTGTCCAAAAGATATCACCAGCGATTACAATCTCTTTCATAATGCATTATTATTTGGAAACATCTTTTTTTCTTATCCTTGACCTCTTTTGTTGTTGCATGACTGTGAATTTGATAAAAAAACTATAAATTTAATGAAACTAGCTTTTGAAGCAATTTTGAAGTATGACATGGCAGGGTGGTGTATTTCCCGCAAACACAAACAGACCGTGAATAGCTGTGTGTGAGTGTACACGAGGGTGGAGTGCCGTTTTATTGGAAACACATCTCTGGCTCCAGACGTACGCATGTGTTTGAGCTGATCTTTCATGAAGAGCCTCATGCATCTGACAGCGTTTGTGCTTACGTCCTGATGTGTGTCCCCTTGAGTGCTTTTCCTGTGGCATAACTCTGGAGAAATCCCACCCAAACGCTAGTTTATACACAGAACGGCACAAACTGACCTCCAGATCTTGATTGCATAACAGGCATTTACAGTTATTATTTCACACTGCACAGTCATCATTGCGTTTTCTTCGAAATAAATGTTTGTCAGACTACGGGACTTGTTTTGTTCTGAACATCATGTCTTTGTTCAGTCACTTTTCTCTGTAGTTTTGTCTGCAACATGTATAATTACATTGAACGCACATCTCTGCGTTGTGTAATTGAATGTTGTGTCGGACCACCAGAGCAGTGAAATGTGGTTTACGTTAAATCAGTCAACCATTGCTTGTGATTACAATCACACATAAACGCGTTTGCCTCCACCCTTGTTCGCTGAATGCATCATCTGTTTAGCGCTAGATACACCCGTGTGGCCTGTTCAGACCTCGAACAAACACGCCTGTGAGTCTTTTTCAGCTGTTATTTGATTTATTTGATTTGATTTATTATTTTGTTATAGTTTTTGTTAGTATTTTGAACTGTTTATTTTATATTTTCAGTTTTTATTTTAACGTTTTTTTTTTTGTTGTTGTTGTTGTTGTTTTTAAAGTTTTATAAGTTTTTTTTTTTTTATATGTTTTTATTTATTTTGTCTTAGTTTTAGTTATTTAGTACATCTAAATGAAAATTAGAAATGTTTCCATGGCATCCAGCTGAAAAAAAAGAAAAAAAAAAAAAGATTTAGTTAAAGTTTATTGTATGGAAGAGGACTAGGGCCAAGCAATAATAATAATAATAATAAAAAAAAAATCTCGAAATTAAAGTTGTTAAATTTTGAGAAAAAACTTGTTAAATTTCAAGAAAAAAGTCGAAATAATATGTTGAGAATAAACTCGTTAAATTACGAGAAAAAACTTGTTAAATTTCGAGAAAAAGGTCGAGATAAAATGTTGAGAATAAACTCGTTAAATTACGAGAAAAAAGTCGAAATAAAATGTTGAGAAAAAACTGGTTAAATTACGAGAAAAAACTGGTTAAATTACGAGAACAAATTTGTTAAATTACGAGAACAGATTCGTTAAATTACGAGAAAGTCGTTAAATTACGAGAACAAATTCGTTAAATTACGAGAACAGATTCGTTAAATTACGAGAAAGTCGTTAAATTACGAGAACAAATTCGTTAAATTACGAGAACAGATTCGTTAAATTATGAGAAAAAAGTCGTTAAATTATGAGAACAAATTCGTTAAATTACAAGAACAAATTAGTTAAATTGTGAGAAAAAAGTCGTTAAATTATGAGAACAAATTCGTTAAATTACAAATTTGTTCTCATAATTTAACGATTTTTTTCTCGTAATTTAATGACTTTTCTCAATATTTTATCTCGACTTTTTTTTTCTCGAAATTTAACGACTTTTTTCTCAACATTTTATCTCGACTTTTTTCTCGTAATTTAACAAGTTTATTCTCAACGTTTTATCTCGACTTTTTTCTTGAAATTTAACAAGTTTTTTCTCGTAATTTAATGAGTTTATTCTCAACATTTTATTTCGACTTTTTTCTCGAAATTTAACAAGTTTTTTCCCGAAATTTAACAACTTTAATCTCAAGATGTTTTTTTTTTTTTATTATTGCTTGGCCCTAATCCTCTTCCGTATTATTGTATTTCTAGTATCAAGTAATTTTATTTTTTATGGTTTCAGTTTTAATTTTAGTTAACTGTAATGATCCTGCTGCTCAAAGTTCTGCTCAATTATATCTAGTTACTAATTTCTTTGAAAGATTTGATGCCAATCTGGCAAATCCAGTGACTAGTTCTTCCTCATTGTATAAATAATTTGAGTGTGTATAATCCAATCAGAATTTAGAGTCCGTTTTATAATATTAATCAGTTTTGAAATGAAGTGTTTCAGAATGTGAAGCTGTTTTTGCATCAATGCAATGTTTAAATTCAAACCCTGAAATGTTTGTCCTCCCTGATTGCTTCCAGACTTCTGGGAAGGTTTAGATGTTAGATGTTGGATTTGAGATCCAGTGTTCAGTAAAGGTTCAGGTCTGGTTTTGGTGCAGGTCAGCCAAGTTTTTCCTCTACAGACAACATGGATGTCACTTTGTGTCATACTGGAACTGAAAACCATCCTCTCGAACTATTGCCACAAAATTGAAGCACACTGTGTCTCTAAAATGGCATTTAATAGTGTTGCTTTAAGATTAGCTTAAGTGTATCTTTAATTTGTGAATTTTATCCAAATGAGGCTATGTTATATAGGTTATTTAAAGGGATAGAAATGAAAATTATCCCATGATATACTCACCCTCAAGCCATTCTAGGTGTATATGACTATCTTCTTTCAGACGAACACAATCGGAGACATATTTAAAAATATCTTTGCTCTTCCAAGCTTTATAATTCCAAGCTTAGACACCTCTTGCCATTCAAACAAATAGAGCTGTGCAACAAACTCAAGCTCCTCTTCTCTTATATTGAAATCCTCTGACATTTCTCTTAAAAATTTCTCATTTTAGACCTTTAATTCATGACCGGTGTTTTGTTTTGCTCTCTCCTCTGCTCTTCCGCGTTCATCATTACGACATTCATAGTTATTATAGTTTATAAAGTTTTAAATATAAATTTTTACACAAAAACCCATTGCTTCACTTCAGAAGGCCTTTATTAACCCCCTGGAGCTGTATGGATTATATTTATGATGGATGGATGCTTTTTTTTTTTTTTTTTTTTTGGCTTTAAAATCTGCCCCCCCCCTTCACTTCCATTATAAAGCTTGGAAGAGCCAGGATATTTTTTAAATATATCACCGATTGTGTTCGTCTGAAAGAAGATAATCATATACACCTGGGATGGCTTGAGGGTGAATAAACACTGTATATTAGTAGTTTAATGTAGTCACTGTCCTGCAAAGTTTAGCTCCAACAAACCTGCCAGGAAGTTTCTTGGCTGTGTCCCCTATACCCTCATTCACTTTTCCCTACATTACTCCACTAATATAGTTAAAGGAGTGACTGAAAACGAGAGAGTGAATTCAGACACTGAGTGAGTTTGAAGGGCTGCCGCTTTTACATAGTTTGTGTTTTTGCTGTTAAATAATTATCTGAAACTTGGCAAACTGGCAGCTCCAGTAGGAATAAAAAAGATTTATCTTGAACTCTGTCATGGAAACTGTGTATAAACCTTAATTAAACAATTTTAATAATCAATTAAAAAGGAATTTATACTTGTATGATATTACGCTGTACCCACATTGGACCAGCGGTTTGGAAAATTAGATGATTCAGCTGTGGGCGCCATCTTCTTGTCAGACACAGGAATTAATTCGGCACATGACTCTCACAGTGCATTATGGGTATTCTCTAGCCATTGAGTGTACATCGGTTGTACACTCGTTATTGTGGTGCATTGTGGGATTGAATGAGTGCACTCAGTAACACCCACTATGGCTTTGGACACCACTACAAATGGCTGTCTTCTCAAATAGTGCGTTATTTAAAGGTATAGGGGGCGATTTCAGACACAGCCCTAGTATGCCTAACAAGAACTTGATTACCTGGTTCAGGTGTGTTTAATTAGGTTTGTAGTTAAACTATACAGGACAGTGGCCCTCCAGGAAATGAGTTTGAGACCACTGCTGTAGAAGTATTGCTCGTTATTAGGTCATGTTAACTAATGTAGTCATCTAATGTTAACGTCAACATGAAACCTTACTGTAAAGTGTATAAGTGAACTGACTGTGTGTGTGTGTGTCGTCCTCAGAGCTGCACGAGAAAGACTACAGCGGGCAGAAAGCCATATACTGGGAGGTGAAATATCCATTAACTCTGTCCAACAGGGATGTATCCTACAGACGCACTTCACGCTCGGAAAAATACAGCGTGTGTGTGGGAATAGACAGATTTGTGTAAATGCTGGCCAGGGTTTCTTAATTTATAATAATATTTGCTTCAAATAAATCTGCATTTCTCTCTCCGTGAGCCCTTAACCCTCTTCAGTATGTTTACGTGAGGGAGCGACGGGATCTGGACGTGGGAGGACGGAAGATCTGGGTGGTTTTAGCCAAGAGCTCGCCCGTGTCTCAGTGTCCAGAGAAGAGAAGCGTGATCCGGGTCAAGGATTACAAACAGAGTCTGGCTATTGAGAGCGATGGCTCCGGCGGTACCAAAGGTACACACACACACACACACACACACACACACACACGCACACACACACGTATACTGTAGGACACAGATCGAGAGGCTCCTCTAACTGTGTTTGTTTGAATCATATTCCAGTGTTTATGAACTACTTTGATAATCCCGGAGGAATGATACCGACGTGGCTGGTGAACTGGGCCGCTAAGGTGAGCCGGCTGTAGATTCATTCATGTAATGTGTGTTTATTCATGTAATGGTGTTGACGAATGTGTTTTCGCCTCAGACGGGCGTCCCTGCCTTTCTCACCGACATGAAGAAGGCCTGCAGTAACTACGCAAACTACTGCAAGAACAACAAGTGATGCATGTATGACGTCCTCTCTTTATCTCCCGCCATCTCTTTGGTTCTGTTTCACGTCAGAAGGGCATTCTGGGTGGAGGGGATTGTGGGTAGAGTTACTTTATATGGTTATTGGAGACGCTGCAGTTGGAGTCCAATGAATTCAGGTTCCTGTTGAACTTTAGCTGGAAATTAGGGCTAATTTGAGTTTATAAAATTGGTTTTGAATGTAATATAGATCAATCATAATGTAATTTGTGAATATAAGTATAAACATTTGTTAAATGTTATATATCCAAAGTCAATCAATAAGCCTTCCTGAAATCAAAACGCTGTTAGGTTTTATACAGCAACCCTATAAAATGTATTTGACAAACTGAAATGTGTAAATAAGAAAACAAAGTATAATATCAAGAGTCATTTAATTTAAAGAAATATATTTGGCAAAGACATTTGTTAGGTTTGAATCATAAAGCCAATAACATTATTATCATTATTAAAGGCTCATTCACACCAATTACGATAAAGATAATGATAAAGATGATCACAGGAATAAATTATGTTTTAAGAGATATTAACATAGAAAACAGCCATTTTAAATGGTAATAATATTTCACAATATTACTGATTTTACTGTATTTTTGATTAAACAAATGCAGCCTTGGTGAGCAGAAGAGACTTCTTTTGACCAGTAGACTCAAGTGTCCAAATAAGCATGAGATCTGTATAGTTATATAATGGTTATGTTATAGTTTTGTTCCCCAACAACTGAATACAATCAAGCACTTAAATATTACAAGAAAAGTTTGCATGTACTGGTGCTGAACTAGTCCCGAGTGCCTTCCCATGAGCCTCTGCACACTGGGCGTGATGGATTGTAGTAATGCAGCGCCCTCTGCTGTTTGAAGGATGGGGACACAGTTGAGACTTTATTTTATTTGAATGGTTGATGCGTTTTTTTAATGGTCAGAATTTATGGTCTGTATATTGGGAAAATGAATGGCATTTGAATGTATATTTCAGATACTTTCAATCAGGAATTTCCATAAATCACATTAATGACAATTACTATACAGAGCTGAAAATATGAGCATTTGCACTGAAAATATTATGACTAAATTCATAATACTGCTGTTTATGTTAATGCTGAGCACAGTAAATTTATGGGAAAAAATAACACTTTATTGATCACAACAGCAATTTAAAGCAGCAATACAGTCCGTTAATGTCTGCTGGTGTTTACAGTCATGGGTTGTTATCCATTTGGAAATCGAGATTATTCATAGGAAAGTTATTAAGGAGTTTTAGTGACATTCCACTTGACTTTTTTCCTTTTGACAATCCCTGATTTCATTGTGGTTTGGTGTGTTGTTTTCCTCTGGATCTCTTGTTTTTTGACATCTACCTCTTACACTCACAGTACTGCAATTAAAATAAAATCATCTGTACATTCTGCCTCAACCTGTTCATTACTGCCAAATTTCATTTCATTAAAACTGGTGCTTTACCTTTCATTGTTGCTGAATTGTATTATTTGTGTCCGAGTGGAATTGTGCATTAAAAAAATGAAAATTATGTCATTAATGACTCACCCTCATGTCGTTCCAAACCCGTAAGACCTCCGTTCATCTTTGGAAATGTAATGGAATCAATTCAATGGAATCAATTCAATGGAAAGGATTCCAGAAGAGAAGACAATCAAGTCAAGTCAAGTCACCTTCATTTATATAGCGCTTTTTACAATGCAGATTGTGTCAAAGCAGCTTTACATTGATAATTGGTATATAATTTTTCCTTTTAAAGAATAGTGTCAATGCAGGCAGATCAAAAGCACTGTTGAATAAATGTCAAGGATACAATGCTGATTAAAGTTGTAGTTTTTGTTATTTTTGGACCAAAATGTATTTTCGATGCTTCAAAAACTTCTAACTAACCCACTGATGTCACATGGACTACTTTGATGATGTTTTTATTACCTTTCTGGACATGGACAGTGCACCGTACCTACACTTTCAATGGAGGGACAGAAAGCTCTCGAACTAAATATAAAATATCTTAAACTGTGTTCTGAAGATGAACGAAGGTCTTACGGGTTTGGAACGACATGAGGGTGAGTCATTAATGACAGAATTTTCATTTTTGCATGAACTAACCCTTTAATATTGAGCTTAAAATGGCTCTAATATAACATGATCATGGATTTGAGTCCAAAAATGAATACTTGTACAGTATTATTACTACAGAATTAAAATTTCTTGATAATTTACTCACCCCCATGTCATCCAAGATGTTTATGTCTTTCTTTCTTCAGTCAAAAAGAAATTATGGTTTTTGAGGAAAACATTCCAGGATTTTTCTCCATATAGTGGACTTCAGTGGGGTTCAACGGGTTGAAGGTCCAAATGTCAGTTTCAGTGCAGCTTCAAAGAGCTCTACATGATCCCAGATGTGGAATAAGGGTCTTATCTAGCGAATCAATCTGCCATTTTCTTTAAAAAAAAAAAAAAAAAAAAAAAAACTTTAAGCACAAATGCTCATCTTGCACTAGCTCTGTGAAAGTTGGAAAGGTCAAGTGTGATGTAAGTGGAAGTACTGATCGAGCGTCTACAAAGCAAAAGTGCAAAGATTAAGCCAAACGCCCTTTACAAAAAAAAAAAAAAAACGTAAAAAAACAACGATATCGGATGATTTTGAAGTTGGAGGAGAAATTGAGATGGAGTTTTTCTCCCTACCGCGGTACTTCCGCCTACGTCACGTATGACCTTTCCAATGTGGCGCATCGCAAAGCGGTGCAAAATAAGCATTTGTGTTTAAAAAGTATATATATACATTTACATTTTTTTTTTTAGAAAATGACCGATCGTTTCACTAGATAAGACCCTTATTCCTCATCTGGGATCATGTAGAGCCCTTTGAAGCTGCACTGAAACTGTCATTTTGACCTTCAACCTGTTGAACCCCAGTGAAGTCCACTATATGGAGAAAAATCCTGGAATATTTTCCTCAAAAACCTTAATTTATTTTCATCTGAAGAAAGAAAGACAAACATCTTGGATGACATGGGGGTGAGTAAATTATTAGCATTTTAATTCTGAAGTGAACTAATCCTTTAAATGAAATGTAGGAGCTGTGTCTCTCCCTACTGGTCTACAGTGTAATTACAGTCTGGAATATCAGTAGCTGCCTGTCTGTTATGTCACATCAGACCGTTGCTGTATTCTACTCTTACTATTTCAGCCATAGAAAGATGTGCTCAAAATAGTAAGAGTAGTATATTAGTATGTGGTTATGAATTCAGTGAGTGACTAAAGTCAACTTTAAACAACTTTTACCATATATAAATAAAGCAGATTTTATATGGTGCATATTTGTTTATGTATTCTTTTGGTTTGATTTTGATGCTACAACTCTCCTCTTCTGTACAGTAAATCAAGACATTTTGTAAGTATTTTAACACACACATGCACACTAGCGCTATAAACATCCTGCTGTACATCATCATGGTTTATTGGGTATAGTTAACAATGTAATTATTTTTAATGTATTTGTGAGCCTGTTTCTGTATAATGCAAATATGGTACCAGGTTAGAGTGGCTCTACCCCCAAATTCAAAATAAATCATATTTTGCTTATAGAAAATGAAGAGATTTTTTTTTCTTCTGCTTTGAGACATTTATTTTTATGTTGGCACATTTCCCAATAATAATGTGTCTGAATATTTAATTTTTGAGTTTGCTTGTAATTCTCATTATTTTCAAAGGTGATTCTCATTTAAAAATCTCCCTAATACTTCACTATTTGTTATTTTTTTCCACTTTGTATAGTCACAACCCTTACTGGTTGTAAAATATAATATAATTTCTTATTTTTTAATTGGGGTTAAATATAACCCAGAAATGTTCTTGACAGGCTTCATGAGATTCACCCTTGAATGTTTCTCTTGGCCGATGCATGTGTGTCCATTTAGCTGTAGGAAACAATGAAAATGAGATTGAGGGTCTATATTTGTCCCACATTTTGTCCCCTGAAACGGCCCTCTTGAATAACATCAGGTATTCCACCGTTTCTTTCCACTGGCTGTCTTTCACGAATGGAAGGCAAATATATTTCTTGGCCAGCTGTTGTATTTCTTCTGATTGGTCATGTACAGGACTAATTAGCTTCAGAAAGCGAATACACTTTTCCTCCTGGACTCCTGCTCAGCCTGAAAACCTCCTCCGATTTCCCAGGTGCCTGTCTGTCTGAACAGACGCTCTGTACAGAAACCTTCCCGTCTGCAGCTTTTGTGATTCTTAATAGATTACAATTAGAGATAGAGGGGCCTCTGGGAACAGGCATCCTTGATCCTGAATAGGCTTTTATGGGCTTTTTCTGCCGCATTATGCACATGAAGTGAGTTTTGATGGAGGTTATTCAGCCCAGTTATAATTGCAGACGTTACCTGGCGCTGCGTCTGGCCCCTCTATCTGCAGCCAAGAAGCCCCTGAACTCAAGGTTAGGTAATTATTTTCATAAGCATATGCTTTGCATTGTTGAAATCTTAACCGTTCTGGCGTCGAGGAGAGTCCAGGCTCTGGTGCCAGTTCATAGGAGTCCAAACAAAGTGTTTCTGCAGGTAATTCGTTTGCGTCTCTGTCTGGATTTGTGCTGGGATTTATAAGAAAATATATTGGAGTTGGGTTTTTTGGGCTTTATTTGGTTAATAATTTTGCAATTAATATAATTTAATAAAATTATTATATATAATTAATAATTTGGTTGCTAGAGTGTACTAGGTGGTTAATAAGGTGTTCTGAGTGGTAGGGTAGGGCTGGGTATTGACAAATTTCACAATTTGATTTGATTTCGATTCACAAGCACTCAACTGTTATTGATTCATTTGGATAGCTATATCAAGTACAGTAACTACATGTAAGTTTTTTTTAAGAAAAAAATCTCTCACCTATAATATTAACTAGCCTTACATTTGATTATCAACTGCTTATTTTTTATTTATTTTTTTTAGATATAATAAACATTCAAAAACTGAATTGTACCCTTATACAAACATTTGAATTGCACAAAAGGTGTGTGTATGTATATATATATATATATATATATATATATATATACAGTACAGTCCAAAAGTTTGGAACCACTAAGATTTTTAATGTTTTTAAAAGAAGTTTCGTCTGCTCACCAAGGCTACATTTATTTGATTAAAAAACAGTAAAAAACAGTTATATTGTGAAATATTATTACAATTTAAAATAACTGTTTTCTATTTGACAAAGTAATTTATTCCTGTGATGGCAAAGCTGAATTTTCAGCATCATTACTTCATTATATATATATATATATATATATATATATATATATATATATATATATATAAAACTTTTTTATGATGTTTCTACTAAAATTGTTTTTTTTTTATATTAAAATGTAAAAATTATGTAAACATGAACTTGTTTTCACGAAGGATCTAGGACTATAACATAAATTAAATAAGACTTCACTAACAGTTAAGTAAAAATATAATCAATAGTGCACATTTTTCGCAAAATGTTTTTTTCTATAGCTAACTGTCGAGCTGTGGAGTCGTCGAATAGCTTTCCTGAGGGAAATGTAGGGCTGCTGTCGGCGAACGTGACAGTAGCCTATTTTGACATCTGTCCGTGGTTGAAACACTGATTGAGGCAAAACACTTCTCGGTAAGTTGTACATACCTTCTGACGTTCATTCATGTTTATTTAGAGCTTTATCTAGAAGTAAAGAGGAAGAGATGATCGGTTCACGTGCAGCTTGAATGGAGGCGCTACGATCTGTCACGCGCCACGCTAAAAATAGCGCCAAAACGACATTTATTCTTTGAATTTCGTGATAAAATCGACAGAATTTGAAAGTTTAGACTTTATTTTATATCAAACTTATGTAACAAAACATATATAGGCGATTATTGGATAGAGGTACGCTAAATAACGTTTAGTGAAGTTTTGGTGGTTGTTAAGTGGTTGCTAAGGTGTTCTGAGTGGTTAAGTGGTTACTAGGTTGTTCTAGGTGGTTTGTTAAGTGGTTCATATAGTTCTAGGTAGTTGCTTGGTCTAATGGTTGTAAGGGTTTTCAAGGTGGTTATGTGATTTCTATGTTCAAGCAATTGAAAAGTTGTTCTGGGTGGTTGTTAAGGGGTTGCTAAGGTGTTCTGAGTGGTTAAGTTGTTACTAGGTTGTTCTAGGTGGTTGTTAAGTGGTTCATATAGTTCTAGGTAGTTGCTAGGTCTAATGGTTGTAAGGGTTTTCAAGGTGGTTATGTGATTTCTATGTTCAAGCAATTGCAAGGTTGTTCTGGGTGGTTGTTAATTGATTGCTTAAATGTTCTCAGTTGGATGTTCTGCTGCTAGGGTGTTATATGTGGATGTTAAATTGTTGCTAGGTTGTTCTGGGTGGTTGTTAAGTGGTTGCTATGATATTCTAGGTTGTTGCTCATTGGCTCAAATTAAAAAGTGGTGTGTCAAATTATCCTACCTCAAAGAATAACCAATTGTCTGATCAAAAAGCGTGTCAGGCAATTGCAATATTTTGTTCTAGCTATTCAAAAACCTTGTTTCTTATTAGTCTTTCAGTAAATTGTATAGAGTAGCAATGTGCTAAGCCAAATAAGCTATATTAAAGTACCTAAAAGAAGTTCTGCCGCCAAAAGCATCACCCAAGGGCCCAAGAATGACACTAGTGATGCCTGCCTCAGAAAACACCACTGAAAATATGAGTTTGTTGTTCCTTCTGCTCAGAATTCACTTGTGACATGTGAACTTTCACTGTCCAAATGCCATATTTGACTTGCTCTTGGCAGGACATGTGTGTGCCAAAGATTTCTGGGTTGAACTGCTGATTTGGTGGGAAACATGTGGAGATGTTCTTTATGATCTTTATGATAGAACTGTATTTTTG
Organism: Megalobrama amblycephala; assembly: GCF_018812025.1. NCBI lineage: Eukaryota > Metazoa > Chordata > Actinopteri > Cypriniformes > Xenocyprididae > Megalobrama > Megalobrama amblycephala. The sequence continues at coordinate 52,863,012 of NC_063044.1, read as the reverse complement.
TTCCATTTGGATCAGTGGAATCTGTTTAAGAGGATGTTTGCGTTTTATTAATCATGCCACAGAGAAGATCCGGCTTTATTCGCTGTAAAAGTGTTCCCAGCAAGCAATAGACATCAATTCACCATCTTTGTTAACTATAGACCCGATATAGTCCGGCTATGAGTAACCCACTTCTAGCTAAAATAACCTTGAATTTGGTCACATGTCATTTTTACCAAAATAACTGGCAAGATGTATGATATTCCATCATGTAAGCAAAGATGATGACTAGTCTATTCTTGTGCTATAGTCAGTGTTTGCCAAGTCCTCGGTTTTTCTGTTGCCTTGGGTTGTTTTTCATGTCCACGGGTTGAAGCAACCCCAAATAACATGATATTTAGCCCCTGGAATGCAAATTTTACCAGGGGAACCCTGCCAAAAATGGGGCACCCTGGTAAATATAATAAATTTTGAAGTTGTATTTAGTGTAAACAATGAGATTGTGGTTTTTATAATCAATTAACACTGATTTTATCATTTTTTACAAGATGGACAAAATTTGTCACCAAAAAAGTCATTCGGTTTAGCCAAAATTTCAGTTTTACCGAATGACACTTTTGGTTATACCAAATGACGATATTTTCAAACAATGCTAACAGGCTGATATCAACTAGCTAGCTAACGGACAATCAAACATTTTATATTTAGTACAAGTTTTTAAAATATTACAACATTTTCCATGTTTTATAGCGGTTGTACCACATGACCTGATGTTTCGGACATGCGTATGAGCAAGTGAAAACATGAGTTTTTCAAATAGTTACTTTGCTTCATGACCATGTGGTCCTTTGCAGGTGTCTGAATGATGTCACATTCTGTCACATGATATTGACCGCATGACTTGATCCAAAATGGTCCCTTTATATTGGTTACTTCGAATGACATCAATGAAATTCATTTTTCCGGACATTCTTTCTCATAACAAAGCAACGACTTCTACACATAATTTTAATACAATTTTGCAATATGTTGATATATGATGTTATAAAATCATGCCAGAATAAAAAATATATACATTTATTACATTTTAAGATATTTTAATCACAAATGAAATGGCTGTATTGGCCTTTGGACGGTTAAACCGAATGACCTTTTGACACTCCAAAGTCTTTAAAATGCCTTTATATGTAGCAAAATACAACTTTTTGGATTCAATAAAAGAGATCTAGTAGTACTATATACTTTGGATGTCATATCTTTGTTTTTTTATTATTAAGGTCTTTGGACAAAAATGCCCCGTCACGTCATTGACCCCTATACTGTTATAAATATTTTATTCATTTACATCACAAACATCAGAATTTCATATTACTTTTTAGCCATATAAATATCAGCAAATGCACCATTTTCTTCCTCCTCAAGCTCCATATTCTCACTATATCATTTTATTTGAGCATGACGTTTCAGATATGATACTCAACAAAACACATTTTTTCAATAAACTATTCCATTTCGAAACATTTAGATTTTTTATATGTCAGTCTTTACAGGGTAAAGGTACTTTTTATAAGTTGAACATCATCATCACCATTCAGAATTGATTTGAGAATGCCTTTTATATTCGAATTCAGTTCCTGAATTTGAACCGAGCTGGCAAACAGGAGGCAGAGCAAGCAGAATTACTCATAGAATCTTTTTTCCTCCAGAAGGGGGCGTTAGAGTCTCTCTCAGTGCCTGTATTTGAACATCTAGAGTGTGTTTTTCTTTTTCTTTTCTTTTTTTTTTTTGAGGCTGTCATTTGAGATGTGCCACTAGAGTCATTTTCTCCTGTGTCTCCTCTGTAAATACATAATGCAGAAAATATAAGAGCTGGCACGCTGTCTGATTGCAGCTATTTCAAGTGATTACAGCAGAATGTCTCTGTCGCTGCTGCTCGTCCTATAAACGCTGCAGAACGGAGCCCACAGGGACCCCGTACCTCCATTATATCATTACTCCTGCGGCCGGAGAAAACACGAGACGACTGTTTTTACTTACAGAGCTCCGACCGCAGCCGTCTGCTACTGTAACACACACTTCCCACCGGAAAATCACTCAGATCTCATTCATGTCTCAAGTGTTTCTCCAACAGCACAATGAGATTAAATGGAGGCTTTTAAGTCTCATGCTTCTCAGATGTTTCTCCTGAGAAAAAGAACTCAATTAATCTCACATGTGCCTCTCTAGAGTTTTAAAAGTGTGAAATCTCAGTTTGTCATGACACTAGACTTTGAGCACGCTAAATTTTTTATGGACACTGCAATATGAAGTCATACTCTGCTGCGTCTTTTTTTAAAAACACAATTCAACATATAATAAATATGCAGTCTATTTCACTTTTCTGCAATGCAAAATCAAACTTTGGACCCCATTGACTTTCATTGAGTGGACCAAAAAAAAAAAAAACAATTTTTTTTTTTTTTTTGTGAGAAGATAGACAACCCATACAGGTTTCAAAAGAACTCTATAGGTTCTTGACTCAATTTTAAAGAACTCTCTATGCCAAAAAGGCCATTAGGAGAAACGTCTTAAAGGGGTCCTATTATGTCCCTTTCCACAATATGTAATATAAGTCTCTGGTGTCCCCAGAATGTGTCTGTGAGGTTTCAGCTCAAAATACCCCACAAATCATGTATTATAGCTTGTCAAATTTGCCCCTATTTGGGTATATGACCGTTTTTGTGTGTGTCCCTTTAAATGCAAATGAGCTGCTGCTCCCGGACCCCTTTCCAGAAGAGGGCGGAGCTTTAACAGCTCTCGCTTCGGTTGCTCAACAACAACAAAGCTGGAGAATCTCACGCAGCCAAAATGACGATTGTTTGACACTGTCAGACACTGATGGAGAGACTCAGGAAGAAGTTACAGCTTTTAGAATGAAACTGGACGTTTCTGAACGGTTAGTGGATAAATTTATGTAGTTGCTGTGGAGTTGATTCAACTCATCGACTAGCATGTGTCGTCATGTTAATCTTTTGTGCAAATCCAGCTAAAGCAGCCCAACATGGTCTCACCCCCTTTGTTGAGTGTTCTCGGGGGCGGGGTTTATGTAAATTTTAGGGTTAGTGATGTCACCAACCTGGGAAGAAGCTCGTTGTAGTCCCTACCAGCCGTTTGTTGTAGTCCTTAAAAAGCAATTTTCTGTAAAAGAAAATATCTCCCTTTGCATTGAACTTTGAGCGTCGTAACTTTGCAGATGTTGTTTATGCTCAAACAGCAACATTACACACTAACTAAAGTTAAAAAAGTGAAATCATAATCAACCACCCCTTTAAATTATTGATTAAGGCTGTCATGTTAATGCTTATTTTCATTTTTTCTAGTGATAAAGTATGTTTATGAGCTGTTTAATTCATAAAATTAAATTAAAATTCAAAATTAATTAAAAGAAATTTAATTAATTAATTGATTAAAACTAAATCCATAAAATGATGAGGAAGCCCTAAAAGATTCTATATGAAGCACCTGACAAGAACCCTTTTAGGTTCTATATAGTACCTGTTCTTCTGAGAGTGAGAATGTTCATTTTTGGGTGAACTGTCCCTTTAATGTGTGTGTTAGTATGATTATATTGTTTTAACACAGATTTTAGAGCCTAGTTCATGTCATAGTGGTTGGTTGCGCATGTTTTTTTGGCACATCTACAGACAGAAAACGTCTTCATGAAAGTGTGAGCTGTTTTGATTATGTGCATGTATGCTTTCCTTGAAAAACAGTCTGTATTCAATAATTTTGACTCATCTATCAGTTAATATTGTGGTTACAGTAGGGTATGTTCAATGGAAGTACACTGAACAATGGAATAAATACCTGAAATAGAGGTTTTCATTTCAAAACGCATAACTTTTGCTGTGGTTATGCCTGTCATTTACACTGCTCCGGCATTTTCCACCCTCGGAAACGTAGACTTAGGCCCCGTTTACACTAGTGTGTTTTTGTTTTAAAACAGTTTCTGTGAGTTGTTTTTCATGTCCGTGGGTTGAAGCGACCCCAAATAACATGATATGTAGCTCCTGGAATGTGAATTTTACCAGGGGAACCCCACCAAAAACACGGATTTTACCCCCCAGAATGCGATTTTTATTTCACAGTAGTGTACACAGTGTAGTGTAAGTTTTGAGTAGCAATTGGGCGGGTTTTGTTGTGAAAACCTGACAATCTACTGACATGCGTTTTCGGTCATGTAATGACAGACATCGTTTCTGAAACGCCAGTGTAGACGATGATCGTTTTTAGTTTAAAACGTCATTTAAAAACGAAAACGCACTGGTGTAAATGGGGCCAGAGTTATTATATGTGTTAATATGACAGAATGTGATTAGAATCGCAGATTTGCATGAAATCTTTTTCCTGTGGTGAGACGGTAAACCTGGTAACTTTCATTTGATACAAGCAAAGGACATTTTATAAGTCAAATACAATTGACGTAAATACAGTTTAATATACAATTTAATAGACAATGTAAAGAGTTTTTTCCCCCTCTTATAAACAGATGTTCATCCACCTAGAAAAGTAGTGTCACAGTTAAATTGAAACAATTTAACAACTCAAATAATACACATTTAATAAGAAAGAAGTGGCATAAAATACAATCTGGACATTTTTGCCTTTATAGGTTTCCATTGTTTGAAAACATATGGGATGAATCAAATTATTTTCTGATTTAATCAGCATTATCTAGAGCTTCTTAGAAGAAAAGGTTCTATGTGGAATCTTAAAGGATTCTTTCAGGCGCATCATACAGTATATAGAATCTTTTAGGGGTTCCAAACATGAGATCATTTTATGAATTAAGCTGATCGTAAGCATATTTCATCATAGAATTAAATTGAAGTATCATGCAATCATTTAAGACATTTCTCCTACCTTTTAAATTGAGTCAAGAAGTTCTATATAGAACCCCACTGAACCTTTAGTTCTAACAGTGTAATGTACTGAATCTGTAACTTTGAAGGACGTCTGAGCGAGTGAGAATGAAGGTTTGTGTTGTGTGAGGGTGGGCAGTAAGAGCTCAGACTGTAAACAGCTCTACGTGGCTGTTTGTTATTGAGTGTACTCAGGTTGGAGCCGACAGTAAAGCTGTCTGTGAATTGAACTGGAATTCAATAAACTGTCCGGCAGCAAGTAAACCCCAGCGCCGGACCTTGACGCACCGTGACCAGCCACCAACCGCTTGGCGATTACACCCATAAACCCTGAGGACCGGCCTCTCAGGACCAGCTTAAGCCTTTATTTATGAAGCGTCTTAGAGAAGATCAGGTTCCGGCTGCGGATCCGTTATAAACCCATCTCAGATCATCACACTCAAGCTCAGATCATTTACACACACTGATCTGCAGACAAACAAACAACGTCTGCATGGAGATTTTCACAATAATTGTTTTGTTGCTCAGCTAAGATGTATAGACGCCCAAATCATGCTAATTAAATAAGCAAACAAACATCTGAAGCCTTCTGTCCACACTGAGTAATGAAGAGGATTTTGGTAAATATTATTTAATGATTGAGCATTTAGCAAAAGTACTTGGTTAATCAAAGATCACTTTGATATTTCCTGAATGCTGATCGATGAAAACAGCATTTTAATCATTATATATATATATATATATATATATATATATATATATATATATATATATATATATAAATTAAACAATTTATAAAATATAAATAAATAATGTATAAAATAATGTTTTATTAAAAATTGTAAAAGAATATTTTTTTAGAGCTGCACAACATATTAATATTATTTATTAAAAAGGTTTGTTAGTTTATTTTATATATATATATATATATATATATATATATATATATATATATATATTATATTATATATTTATGTATTTATTTATATTGTATGTTATTTAATTTAAAAATATTTTATATAATATAAACATTTATATTTATCATGCATTGACCAATATCAGCTATATATAATGTTATATTATATATGTATACACACACATTTTGTTTTATTTTTAAACAGCTGATATTGGATATAGAACAGTCTTTGACTAATAAATGTTATAAAATAAAATAAAATAAAATAAAATAAAAGTTTGGAAACATTACTATTTTTAATGTTTTTGAACGAAGTCTCTTATGCTCATTAAGGCTGCATTTATTTCATAATAAATACAGAAAAAAACTAAAATATTGTGAAATATTATTACAATTTAAATTATGGATTTCTATTTTAATATACTTTAAAATGTAATTTTTTTCTGTGATCAAAGCTGAATTTTCAGCATCATTACTCCAGTCTTCAGTGTCACATGATCCTTCGGAAATTACTGATCCCAAACTTTAGAACGGCAATGTATATTGTTACAAAAGATTTCTATTTTAAATAAATGCTGTTATTTTTTTAACCTTTTATTCATCAAAGAATCCTGAAAAAGTATCACAGGTTATAAAATAATATTAAGCAGCACAACTGTTTCCAACATTGATAATAAATCATCATATTACAATGATTTCTGAAGGATCATGTGACACTGAAGACTGGAGTAATGATGCAGAAAATTCATCTTTGATCACAGGAATAAATTATATTTTAAAGTATATTAAAATAGAAAACCATAATTTTAAATTGTAATAATATTTCACAATATTATTGTTTTTTTTCCCTGTATTTATTATGAAATAAATGCAGCCTTAATGAGCATAAGAGACTTCGTTCAAAAACATTAAAAATAGTAATGTTTCCAAACTTCTGACTGGTAGTGTAGTTATAATATAATATAATATAATATAATATAATATAATATAATATAATATAATATAATATAATATAATATAATATAATATAATATAATATAATATAATATAATATGTATTTATTTATTGTATTATTTATAAAATGTATTAAAATAGTTTGTTAGTTCATATATATATATATATATATATATATATATATATATATATATATAAAAATTATTTATGACTTCAGTTCATATATATATATATATATATATATATATATATATATATATATATATATATATTATATATTTATGACTTCAGTTCAGACTGAAGGACAGACGGTGAAGATCAGCTTCCTGTCTCAGTTGAATTTGTCTTCTGTAGATCTGATGAACTAATCATGTGAAAATATTTCTGCCCATTCAACAACGGAAATATTTCAGCCTGTTTTTCTTTGTAAGCACTATCACTGCCATCATTTTCCAATGTCTCACTTTCTATTTTTTTTGTCTTTACATTTAAAATTAGCACAGATTCCCAAGAGGTGTTTAGATGGGAATTGTTGGTTTTCTTGGAACAGTGTGTTTGTGTTTGTAATTGGTTTAATTGCGGTCATTAAATATTGCACTGCCAGTATATCGCACATACACACACACACACACACACAGGCTGACTAACAGAAAGAGATAAACGCTTGAGAACAGTGCAGTGTAAACAAGTAAACATCACTTGAAAAAAAATGACACATTATTTGTCCTTTTTTGTGTAAACTCAACTCAATCTGTACAGCTCAAATATAGAGTTTAGCCAAGTTTCAAGTTGTAACAGCTTGCATGAAAACATTTCAAACTTTAACTTTTTTGTTTTAAAGTCTCTTCTGCTCACCAAAGCTGCATTTATTTGATCAAAAATACAGTAAAAACATTTTTGAAATATTTTTACAATTTAAATTAACTGTTTCTATGTGAATAAATGTTAAACTGTAATTCATTCCTGTGATCAAAGCTGAATTTTAAGCATCATTACTCCAGTCTTCAGTCTCACATGATCCTTCAGAAATCATTCTAATATGATGATTTGATGATCAAGAAACATTTCTGATTATTATCAATGATGAAAACAGTTTCATATATTCTTGTCGAAACCTATTTTTCAGGATTCTTTGATGAACAGAAAGTTCAAAGAACAGCATGTATTCATTTTTAACATTATAAATGTCTTTATGTCACTTTTGATCAATTGAATGCATCCTTGATGAATAAAAGTGTTCATTTCTTTCTTACTGACCCTAAACTTTTGAAAAGTAGTGTGTATTCGCATGTTTCTCCAATACAGTTTCAATTTGCTCATGCAATAATTGCAAAATCTCCGTTTCAGACTCTAGTTGGCCTGGAAAATTACAAGTTTGCCAACACAGGAAATTTTAATTTGTTTCATTGCAAGTTTTTATGCATTGATTTACTTGACTCACAAATCCATCCAGACAAATATTTGCAGTGGAAATCCATCTTTCTGAAGAAACCACCCTTCAGATTTATCTTGATTCTCCTGAGAGGGTAGAAATGGGCCTATTATTATTATTATTATTATTATTTTTAGGAGTGTGAGCCCGGGTCCTTGTGTTATATACCAGCTGCTGTTATCTCTGGTGTCTTTTCAACGGGGGTTGTCTGTGATTTCTCTGGGTCATTTACACTGCAATATTAGTCTTACTGGAGCCTGGCGGTTTCTTGGCTCCCGAAGGTCGTTTATTAAAATCGTAACACAACGAAATACTGCAGCGTATTCTTCAATGTCATTTTCACACAAAACAACTGGGGGAAAAGGGCCGGTTTGATCTGGTAATTACTCAAATGTGAAGACGCCCGTCTATACGGGATCGTGTAGGTCAGTGTGAACGGGCATAAATCAAAGTGGAAAAGCCCATTTCTCATTTGGCGGGACGTGCAGCACCAGGGGGTTTGAGTCCGGCTCTAGAAACCACTGACTCACTCCTTCTGTTCCTTCACGCGCACACACACACACACGCGCGCGCACGTGCGATAGTGATGGATTCATCAATATTTAGTCAGGGTATATGTATTGTATATTTGAACATGTGGTTTCACAATTTGTTTTAAGCTCAGTGAGTAAGAAGGGAAAATGAGCCAGGGTGGGTGGTTCGGGGCACAAATGCGTTATTGTTCGGGGAGACAGCCAGGACGCACTGAGCACGCTCAGTCTGAGAGTATCATCATCATCATCATCATCATCATATAGACATCTATTCTAGTATGGACTGGTGGAATTTCAGTTGTGATTTAGTGAAGCTTATCTGTGTAAAACGTGCTGCCACAATCCAAAAGTGCTGTCAAGCTGTTTCAGTTGCTATGGTGTTCTGGGTGATTGCTAATGAATTAATTAAAACTAAATCCATAAAATGATGCAAGGATGGGAACACCTAAAAGGTTCTATTTATGATGCACCTGACGGAAGTTCACGGAACCCTTAAAGGGATAGTTCCTATAATTCCAAAAATGAATTATCCCATGATTTACTCACCCACAAGCCATCCTAGGTGTATATTACTATCTTCTTTCAGACGAACACAATTCTTTCAACGAATATAAGTGTTTATATTCGGACTATTTCAGACCGGACTGGTAGGACCCGCCGCTGAGTATCACAGTAACTGCGTGACTCGCCATAGACAAACACTGAGAAAAGTAGCTCCGGCTACAATATTCTTCCGCAAGACGCGTGCAGTCCTGTTTATTAACCGCTAGAGGGCCAAAAGTCGCGGACTGCAGCTTTAACTATAATAACTAGCTTCTGTCAGACGGCTGTACGCATCGATTTGTGGTGGAAGAGTGACCTCTGACCCGACACATGACACAATGACACAATGACGAGCGCGGAAGAGCAGAGGAGAGAGCAAAACAAAACACCGGTCACGAATTAAAAATCTAAAACTATAATTTTTAAAGAGAAAATGTTGGAGGATTTCGGAGCTTGAGTTAGTTGTGAAGCTCTATTTGTTTGAACCGTGAGAGGCGTCTAAGCTACCGATACTCCTACATCCTGCGTCATACGTCGCAGGATGCAAGTCGATTTGTGCAGTATGCGTACAGTTGTCCGCTGGAAGCTAGTTATTTTAATTCATAAAGTTTTAAATATGGATATCTTTCTAACCAGAACCCATCGCTTCGCTTCAGAAGACCTTTATTAACCCTCTGGAGCCGTATGGATTATATTTCTGATGGATAGATGTAGAGCTGTGTGGTAGATTTTCCACTACGCACCTGACTTAAGTTTACCTGTTTACCTGGGGCGTCTCCTAATCGACACCCAATAATATTTATACTCTAGCACTGCGTCTACTAGTCGACAACTGGCTTTGAGTCGGTCAACGTCTTGACCCTTTTGAACACTATCACTTGGGAATAAGGTCTTTAGTGTTCCCTAACTTGCTGCGCAGCAATAACCAGAATATGCCTTAGAATATGCTTTATTCATGGCCGGAGGACCTCGTATCAATCACAGAAAATCCCACCAGCAAGAAGAATACAACAGTTTATATAGGATAGGAGCATGGTAAAGCATTCTACAATATGATTGGTTCTTCATATGTCAAACCCTCATGTTACTAGGTAAAGCAAGATCTGCCAAAATTATGTGTTTATTAGTTCTTTGGTTACTCAATATCATGGGGCTATTATATTTAGATGGTTGTCTAGCTGTCCCTAAGTTTAATTTCCACTTTTCTTATATTTGGACATGATTCAGACACACACTGACGTAGGCCCAAATTTTGTGAAATAAATAAATAAATTGTATTTATTTAAAATAAATTTTGTGAAATAAAATGTTAGTTATGATTAATTAAAAAAATCCATCACAGTTGTCAAAAGCACTGACTTCGGTACCAAGTCGGTACTGAAATTTTAAAAATGTGATGCTTTGAGCGCTGTTGAGCGGATTCGTAAACACCTCTGATTGGCCGTTGTGTTCACAAGCTCAACAGATACGTCTGTGATTGGCTGCAATGATCAATGCTCGGGAGCGTTTGAATGCACACGTAAGTGTTTGAATTTGAAAGCGGGAGCGTTTGAAAGCAGGCCTCTATCAGTGGACTATCAAACGATCCTGTTCATTTGCAACATTTTTGAAGTGCTAAAATTCTCGTATCAGTAAAACATTAAGAATTACATTTTTTTGTTGTCGTTTCTTTTACTACACACTCCATGACCCACTCAGAACGGTCTTGCAATCCACTTTTGTTTATATATATATATATATATATATATATATATATATATACACACACACACATTTTGGCCACTATATATTATATAAACTGTATAGATAGATATAAAATGACTATAGTGCAGCTGTTCTAAAATCTTGGTAATTATTATCACAGTGTTTTGGAACTGTTGGAATGTGTATTAATAAAGTAAATGGGGTCAGTTTTGATTTTTATGTTGACTTCAAAGCACAAAGCAACTGTTTTGTATCATAGTATTACAAACAGGGATTTTTATTGGAGAGAAAAAGCATAAAGAAGTAAAGAAATCTCTTGCCTTCATGGTTTTCATCATATAACGAGCGCTGAAAGGGTCTGGCAGCAGATGCAGATTGGAAAGGCCTGTGAGTGAAGCAGCTCTGATATGTGACATTTGCCGTGTGTTCAGATAAATTTGTTTCCTTTGGAAAACAGCAGAGCTCCGTGGAATTCAGACTGATTGAGTCCATTGTCTCTGCCACTAATACGCCACACGACATATTTAAGGGACAGACAGGATGAATGACTGGTAGCCTTGGCCTCGAACGAAAGACAGAGAAAGAGAGATTTCCTAGCTTTTCTGAGAAGACCCAGACTGTGAAACTGAAACCCATAAATTTGCAGAGCTTCAGCGAGTAGATTGGGTAATGTTTACAAACGTCTTTTAAAATAATAATATTGCAATGGCATCTATTTGTGCAATATTGTAGGAAATAAAATGCAAACAGTCTCTTGGATATCTCGGTGGTTTCTCTTTGAATGTGTACCTTTGTTTACAAAAGACCCTAGTGTCTCATGCAAAATGTTTCAAACTGTGGCCAAGATATCAAAGCCTCCATCAAAAGTTATTTTATTTTATTTTATTTTATTTTATTTTATTTTATTTTATTTTATTTTATTTTATTTTATTTTATTTTATTTTATTTTATTTCTTCAAGCGTTTTTGGTTATGTAAAAGGTTCTATTTATAATAATATTGATAATTTGAATGAACTTTTATTTTTCTATTTTCAGTTCTCATTTTAGTTCTTATTCTAAATGTAGTTTTATGTGCTTTTTTATTTTATTTTTTATTTATTTATTTTTTT